>NW_005842511.1:521835-530671 GCF_000455745.1 Alligator sinensis | reverse complement strand
CCCCCCCGGTTGACTCATCCTAGAGAAAAAATAGTTTTAAGTTACAGGAACAAATAATACCAGTCAATGTAAAATGGTTTTACAGATGCAAAAATAATATGAGATGTTTGCAAGAGGGGTTTTTTTTTTCAATCTCTTGAACATTGTCTGGTGTAATGATTACAACTTTTGTGTGATTAAGTATAGAAATGTTTGGGTTTTTTTGATGCTATATTTATGCATATATATATATATACTACTACAGTGGTGGTAGTGTTCCTGCTGTCGCCCTGCTGTGAGCCTTGGGGCTCACAGTGGGGAGAATGCTGCCCTCCCACCTGTGTGCAGGGCTCACAATGGGGGCAGCACCAGGAATGCTGCCACTGCTCTGAGCCTCATCAGCTGCGAGGCTCACAGCAGGGGCAGTGTGGGCTGTGGGGCCTGCAGTGAGAACATGCTGCCACTTTTGTTTCTGCTGCCCCAACTGTGAGCCCTACAGCTGACATTGGCTCTGAGGCTCACACTGGGAACATTGCCACTGCTGCAAGCTCCATCAGCTGTGGGGCTCTCAGCTGCAGGAAGCAGTGCAGGGGGATCATGATCCTGGGCTCCCCCTGAACCCACAGTAAGGCATGAAGGGATCTAATGTGTGGTCCTACAATCACACCTCCTGCTATGCATTGTGCCTTTACCTGTACATATGAAGGGGCCCAAGAAGCCTAGATCTCACTGAGACATAGGTTTCTATGTTCTAGACTAGTGGTACTCAAATTTTTGGCCCCACAATTCAGATGAATGGCATGGGGCCAGTCCACAGGCCAGATCTGGCCACATATCACCCTTCCTTGTGTTCTGGTCCTACACATCAGGATTGGACCCCGGGGCCCTGCACTACCCCCACACACCAGAATTGGCTGTCAGGGCCATGTGCTGCCCCTCCTGGCCTCCTGGATGCATTGGGATCGGGCCCCACATTGCCCTGTGCACCTAATTTTGTGTGTAGGGCCACAACCCACAGTTTGAATGATATGGGCCAGATATGGCCCATGGATTGAGCATCTCTGTTCTGGACCAGAGACGTAGGTTTCTGAATACTTACCTAATCATTCAAGAACTTACAAAATAATTTGCTCTCTCTCACACTTACAATTCTGCCTGATGCTGGAACTTGCCAGATTCCTGTAAGCTCTATATCAGTCTTCAATCACTTAAAATGGATTTGTAAGTTGACTGCCCATTTCTTCTATTTGAGATCTGAAGTCATTAGGCGTTATACCACTGACTCCAGTAGAACTTGCATGGGACTGTTGTATTATAAGAGATTACAGTTCCAAAAACAATCAAGAGAAAACACATCAAGCACAGACTGAAAGAATTTTAGTAGTAATGTCAATGGAATGCAATAGCTCTGGTAATACAACAGAGTGGTCTTAAGCAAGAAAGACTGATGAGATCATATTACACCAGTGTAATGTGAACTTTATTGTTTCCCATTCATTTTTTATCCAAATTCAAACGTATTTTGCCCTTAATTCATTGGGATCTGGTTACCTTAGATGTCATTTAATCATTTTGTGACCCATCAAGCTGGCTATGTACAGTAGCATTAGAGCAGGCTAATGAGAGTGACTGTAGAGAAAAAAGAAATAGGGGGTTTAGTGTTTTTGATGGTAGAAACTCAGTTTTGATAATCCTTGCCAGAAAAGATTCAAATGAATTGAAGACTTACTGTGCTCTAATCAGACATAGGGTTCACTTTTAAATAAAACTTTTATTTAGTAACAGCATTCTCTGTTCCTTCTTTCTCCCTTGCCAATAAAAACATGAAAATAGAGTAGAGAATAACATCTTCTGTAGTTTTACACAACCTTATTCAACATGTATATGTGAAAGCAGTAGGTCATATACTTGCATTTAGGGAGGTGGTTAGCTGTTTAAGTCTACAGTTATGCAGAAGGCTGGGCAGGGTGGTACCTCAGAGACTAACTTGTTCAGAGGAGCACAAGCTTTCATAGGCAACAAGTTACTTCATCAGATGAAATAGCATATCATGACAGCTGTATACCATAGCATCTAATGAAGCAGATTGTTCCCTATGAAAGTTCATTCAACTCTGAACTAGTTAGTCTCTAGGGTGCTTCCCTGCTCTACCTACCTGTTTTTAGTGTTGCGACATATATAATATTTTCTTACATTCAACACACCATAAAATATATACATCTTGTTTTTGAGAAGCAGAATGAAAAATAAAGATTTTTCCAGAGTTATAGCTGCATAGCGCAGGAACAGGGCCTAATCTTCTGACTCACCCTACCTTTCTTACTTAAGTAAATCTGGGACCTTGGCTGCTACTGAAGACAGGTCTCCATGAGTGGATCTATGATTTTAAAAAGAGCTACAGTCTCCAAGTCTGTGAAATATGGGGATAGAGACCAGGATCAGCTAGCAGACAGCAAAATTGCCTTAGGAAAGGTTAACTTGATTAGTGGAACATCAAGATTATTAAAAAGGAGAGATGATTATTAACATCTCTGGAGTGAAGAACAATGAGATATTAAGTCAATTGACTCCCTCAGCTGCCTGAATAGTAATGCGATTTAATGCATGCATCCCAGTTTGGGGGTCTTGTTTTTACGAAAAAGGTATGTGTTATAAATGAAAAAATATAGCATGTTGTGAAAAATGCCAGGATGTTTCTTGAAAGGAAACAACACTGCCTTGGTAGCATTTTGATATATAGGGTCTGTAAAACCTTGTTCTCTCTTTTATATAACTAATTATTGGGATAACTACTGATTTCAAAACTGTTTCTGATACATGCTGATAGAAGCTATAGGTGAATCAAAGCCTCTGAGTTATTTTTTTGTCTAAGACATAGTAGAGTGGCAGTTGCTTATTATGACTCATCATTGGCGATGTGTAGGAGGTGCACGCGGGTGCATATGCACCCCCACCCCCTCGATTCACGATGCACCGCCTGAAGTGCCAGCCATGAAACCGGAAGGGTCTGTGGAAGTGCACTTCCAGTTTCACTGTTTTTGCTGCTGGTGGTTCCAGGCTCAGCTACTGATCACTGGGAGACCCCCCGTCTCCAGTCAGTGATCAGTCACTGGGGGATCCCTCCCACCATCGGTGATCCGGTTCCCCCCCACCTCCCCCCGCCAGACTCAAGAGGCACCAGTCACCCATGACTGAGATCCTCCAAAATCTTCTCTGACTGCATGGATGCATGGAATTATTAAAGTCTATAAAATGTCATTTGCAGTCTCCTAGCATGAAGTAAAAATTTGCCATATTAACTTGCTTTATCATGGACATCTTACAGATATAGATCTATTTTAGAATTGGTAGGGTTGCTTGAAAATAATATTGAGACAATATATTTTTTTTAATATATCTTTTTTCATTGGAAGGTGATGGGGGTTGAGTGGGGATTTTTGTTTGTTGGCTTTTTTGGTTTCTTTAATCAAAAAACAATTTTTTTTCAGAAACTTTTTTCAATTTTTGGCATTATCAATATATTTCAGTCCACATGCAATACTACACAGATGCATAGGAATATTGATACTTCATCTCCGTACTTTAAATGATGAGTTCTCAGCTGGACTCCATTTCCTGTGGCACACTGGATCGTAGTACTCTTATGATCCACCACCTCTTCTCCCAAGGACGATAATGTTGTCCAAACAGGGAGCATGAAACACACAAACTATAACTCTCGTGAGTCACCAATGGCATTCTGAATCAAAATATTTTATTTCTGAATTTTTACTAAGAATTCAATTTTTTTCCACCGGGGGAAATACATTATGACCAGCTCCAAAAACAGCTTATAGCTGAGGCTAGGAGTCAGCAACATTTTGCTGCTATGGGCCATTGCTTCCAACCCAGACTGTGCCATAAGCCGGCCACAAATCTTTATCCTCAGAGCATCCAACCCTCCTGTGGTTACCCTCACTCTCAAGCCCCATCCCCAGAAGCAAAGGAGGGGGCAAATTCTGCAAGGAGGGTGAAAGCAAGAGCCAGAGAGCAGCTGGGATGGCTATGGAAGGGAAGGTGTCACAGTGCAGCTGTGGCCTCCATATCATCCCAGACCAAATTGGGCTTTCATGGGCCAGATCCAACTTCTTTGTGGACTGCATCTGGATCACAGGCCATAGGTTGCTGACCCTTGGTTTAGACATATTACAGCTAGTTCTGTCATCATGGTAGTTATATCCATGCATCTCCCATAGTGTAAACACCATTGTGATACTACCCTTCCTGAAAATAAAAATTAGTGACCACAATGGTGACAGATCATTCTACCCTACAATCTACCCCTGTACCAAGGAGGGTAAAAGTATGTTTCTCTCTCATTGACATACAGGTAGGATCACCAAAAGATCAAGAAGCAGAAAGTATGAGTAGTTTGTTAAACAGGTTCCAGGTTTTTTAAATCCCAATACCAGTGTTCCTGGATAGTTCAAACATGGCCTTGAATAATTCATTTCTGAGTCTTTGTTGTTTCATCAGATAATAGATTTTCCAAAGAAGCCTGTCTCTGTTTCTCAGCTGGCTAACATTACATCTAGTACCTTCCTACTCCAGAAGTATGTTTCTAATTAAGACTCATAATAACAGTTTCCTGCGCAGAGGAAGAAATGGAGAGAACAAATATTTTTAGAATTGAAGTTTTATTCCATTTTGGCCTATTAGATTCAAGCCCCATTCCATTTAAAATAATTAATACAGTACAAAGCTTTGAGAAAAATTTAAAGTACACATTTGTTGTATAACATGTATTGAAGATTTATTTGTGGCAAGGGATAGGGGCCCACATCCTGAAATAAAGTAGAAGACTTTTTTACTAGTGCCGTTTATTTTCTCCTGGTGGTGTATAGGGAAAAGACAAGAAATGTGTTTGTAAAAGGGATGCTTTTTAGCACTGCTAGTAATAAAACCATATACCTGTGTTTTAAGTTAAAAAATAGGATGACTTGTTTCATTTTCCCTTGCTTACAGAATTCCTTAAGGGTGAGGATAAAAGGAATCTGTCTATCCTCAGTCTTCAGCTCCTGGAAACTATTCAAGAGAGATTCCTCTAAATACATTTATACTAACTTCCTTGTTGTCACCACTTAGTCTCTTACTAACTGCTAGTGTTTTTCTCTTTCCTAGTCATTTGGGAATAAACATTTACATTCCTAATCATGTTGCCTTGTCAGGCAAGCCATGTATCCCATTTTTACAAGACAAATTTTGTTTTTGTTATTCACTGTCTTTCTCCTTTTGGAAAGTTTTATTTTCTTTGGGTTTTATATCTTCAATCATAATATTTGTTTGTTAACAAAATGTTCATGACAGGGCAAGACCTTTACTAGAATGTGTGTTCAGTGCAATAATCAGTTTCAGGAGAAAAAATGAGTGTAGAAACTGTAAAAGCTGCAGTTTTTTGGTCAAAGTGAAGGCTAAGGAAACTTGCTTTGTGTTTCATGACAAACTCATTTTGTTGTTGGAAAAAATCCTCTGGGCTGAAAAAATGAACTCATGTTGCTTGAGAGCCAAAAGATGAAAATAGCAACACTAACACAGTTTTTTAAGGAAATGTTTTTGGGTTATTGAGTATTTTATGAACGTAAAAAAAATGACAAAAAGAGTGTGCCAGTTTTCATTTAAAAAATGTAATCACCTTCTGCCTGTGTCTCAAATCAAGTAAAGAATTTTTGTTTTGAAAACCAGAAAATTCATACTTTTTGGTTACTTTTGTATTCAGCTTTACAATCTAAATTCAAAGTATTTGCACGGAATGGGTGTGGGCAGTGCAAAATTCAGGTTACATACGTTTTAATATCCCAAATTAGTATGAACTGTTTCCTCTGAGCCAGCTACTATATCATTTTCTGTCAGAACAGAATGCTTGCCAGTGAACTCTATGCCTTGCATTCACCCATTTCACTATTTTATGGAAAATACAGTAACTGTCACTAGATATAGCCAAGTAGGCGGCATTTGGTGTCAGAGCTGAAATCCTTGGATGAAACTTGCTCTATAATGTAGTCATTTGTTATTATTATGACTGGCTGAAAGGACTTCTTGAAAAAGTTATGAGTTTTGTACTCACCAGACATTTTACTTAAAATTGCCTGTTTCTTTATAGCTTAAAATAATAAATGGACCAACCTATAAACAGGAGGAAGTATTTTAACAACTGAGAATGAGTACTGTTATAGATCTTTTAAAAAGCTTTTTGGGCTTGATTTTCTGCAGTGAAATTTCATGTCCAAACAGTATGGTTGTGCATGACAACGAGATATAGAACTGGACATGCACAAATGAAAGTATCTGAGGTATGTTTCTGTTGTGTTATGTAAGTGTAATTGTGAGTACATATTATTGAGACATGAATTTTTTGTAGAAACCAAGTTGCCATTTGAAAATTATAGGAATTCTTAATAATTCCAATTCCAGTTAAACAGACAGGGGCCTCATTCAGTGAGATCAATGTGGGACTTTCAACATAACCAATACCTTTGTGGTTGAGTAAGGAGAACTTTTATTTGCTCTGACTTGAGCATAACTTTGGATCAATACCGAGAAAGTAATAATGATGAAGTCTCTGTCATCATTGTCGTTTCTGTATTGGTCAAAAGGTGCTCGAGGAGTGGATCAAAATGGAAATTCTTACGTCCTTGCCAAATTCCACGTGAAAATGTCAGTAGCATCAGTAGCATTCATAATCCCATACTGCAGATTTTTGCTATTCATTGGGCGCATCTACCCATGCAGTAGCCTATTTTAATGCTCATTAAAGTGTCACAAAAACCAATGCTGTTCAGTTAATGTGCATTAATGCACATTTTTCTAGTACCTCACAATGGAGGCCACTTTTACATATGCTCTGGGTGTGGGGGAGGGGTGCGTGCTTTAATTAGAGCAGCTCTGAGAACCACTCTACTTAAAGCATGGCTGTGTCTCTTGTATCAGCATCCCTGAACTTAAAAATAGCGGCAGGCTCACTTTAACTAAAGCTCATTCATCAAGCTTTAGTTCAAGTACCCCCACCATCATTTTAAAGCAGGAGGATGCTGATACATGAGACACAGGAGGCTGCTGGAGCACTGTAATTACAGTGCATCAGAGTAGCCACTGTACTCATGTACAGGCACCTTGTGGTACTAGATTTAATGCATATTACCTAAAGTGCATTAGTGAACATATAGAAGCACTGATTGCCCACTACACGGTATGTTTTGCTACTTGTGTAGCCTTTCACTACATGAGATGTTTACTACAGAGTTGACTAATTAGCTCCGCATTAAAACATTACCATTTACATATGTGGGGCTAGTAGGACAGAGTAAACTATGTAACTCCACCATAGATTAGTACTGCCAGACACAAATACTATCCTATGGCAGAGTTATTTACTTCATCACTGTACACATGAAGACAGTGACAGGGCTGGCTCAGGCATGAGGTTTCTTCAGTGCAGGGTTTGCCTACTGGCTAGCCCTAGCCAGCCCCTACGCAACACATTGAATTGGCTCAGCGCAACCCTGGGCTGGCAGGCTGACCCTTGGGGCCCCCTACCCCAACTCAAAGTGCTAGCCATGCAAACATGGTGCCCAGGAGCAATGAACTGTGCCATAGTTTATTCAGCCATATTTATTGCATGTGCACTCATTGGGTACATCTATACATGCACTTTACAGCCAAGTTGACTAATTAGTTCCACAGTAAATTATCACAGTCTACACATGTACCAGCATATGGATGCAGTAAATTAATAAACTCAGCCATAGGATTGTATTCTCAGACACAGTAATATCCTATGGCAGAGCAATTTACTCTGCCAAAATGCACGTGTAGATGATGATGGGGACTGGCTGAGGCACAAGGTTGCTGAAGTGTGGGGGTGCTGCTTGTCACCTAGCCCTGCACTTTAGCACCCTCAGGCCTCAGCCAGCCTCTGCTGCCCAACGCTGCCACCAAGAGCCTGGGGCTGATCCTTGGGGCCTCTGCCAGCCTGGGGCTGCTCCACCCCAGCTCAAACTGCTGCAGTCCTGGGTGCATGTAGTCACACGGTGCCGAAGAGTAGTTTTCCCTGGCACAAGCTTCACCAGAATTTATCATGTTGCCTATGACACGTGTAGATGCACCCATTAAGTGTCAATAAAACATAGATATTTATTATTAGTTCAGCCTGCACCCACATAAGATTTATATTTTTAAAAATATTCCAACATAATTCAGTGAATTACTTAATAATCAAATGCTAGGGTTTTGTTTTGTTTTAATTCAAAAGCCCCCCCCCCCCCTTTTCAAACACCTACAAAGGTGCTGACAATTATGATTTGGCTTGTTAGATTTTTCATGGACAGAAAGTCAAAATGATATGCTTTTCCACTAAATAATCAGGGGGTGGCAAGCACAGCTATGCAAGGCCTTAAATGCCTCTATACCAATGCTCGGAGTATGGGGAACAAACAGGAGGAACTCACCCTCAGAATAGCCAGTTCAAACCCAGACATAGTAGGGCTTACAGAAACGTGGTGGGATTCATCCCATGACTGGGCAGTTAGCATTAGGGGCTATAGGCTCTACAGGTGGGATAGAAAAGGAAGGAAGGGAGGGGGTGTAGCACTCTATGTCAAAGAGCAATACACATCTTCTGCCAGCAAAATGAGGTCAAAGGAGGGGCAAGCTGAAGTGCTCTGGGTCAAGATACAAGGGGGGTGTGGAGAGAGGGATTTAACGGTGGGGGTCTACTACAGACCCCCCAACCAAGAGGAGGAGCTGGACCAGGAATTTTTGGGCCAGCTTGCAGAGGTACTTAAGGCAAGGGATGTAGTTGTCATGGGTGATCTAAATTACC
>NW_005842511.1:520014-521094 GCF_000455745.1 Alligator sinensis | reverse complement strand
GAGTGCTTCTGGAGGGGCTGGATGTGTTCAAGCCAGCAGATTCAGATGGTCTTCACCCCAGAGTGTTGAGGGAGCTAGCAGGAGTTATTGCTGGGCCCTTGGCATGGCTTTATGAGCACTCATGGTGCTCAGGCCAGGTGCCAGATGATTGGAAGATAGCCAGTGTGGTGCCCATCTTTAAGAAAGGGAGGAGGGAGGACCCGGGCAAGTATAGGCCCGTCAGTCTTACCTCAATCCTGGGGAAACTCTTTGAGAAGATCATCAAGGAGCACATCTGTGACGGGCTGGCATCGGGGATGATGCTCAAGGGCAACCAGCACGGTTTCATTAGGGGCAGGTCATGTCAGACCAACCTGATTGCCTTTTACGATCAGGTCACAAAAGCATTGGATGCAGGTGTCACCGTGGATGTAGTCTTTCTGGACTTCAGCAAGGCCTTTGACATTGTCGACCACCCCATCCTCATTAAAAAACTAAGGAACTGTGGCATCGATGCCTACACAGTCAGATGGATTGCTAATTGGCTGAAGGGTCATACTCAGCTAGTATATTGCTAGTCTCTTTTTATGACCAGGTTACGAAACGCCTGGACACAGGAGAAGGGGTGGATGTCGTATACTTAGACTTCAGGAAGGCCTTCGATACGGTATCCCACCCCATACTTGTGAACAAGTTAAGAGGCTGTGACTTGGATGACTATACAGTCTGGTGGGTGGCGAATTGGCTAGAAGGTCGCACCCAGAGAGTCGTGGTGGATGGGTCAGTTTCAACCTGGAAGAGTGTGGGCAGTGGGGTCCCGCAGGGCTCGGTCCTTGGACCAATACTCTTCAATGTCTTCATCAGCGACTTGGACACGGGAGTGAAGTGTACTCTGTCCAAGTTTGCGGATGACACAAAACTGTGGGGAGAAGTGGACAAGCCGGAGGGCAGGGAACATCTGCAAGCAGACCTGGATAGGTTGGACAAGTGGGCAGAAAACAACAGAATGCAATTCAACAAGGAGAAATGCAAAGTGCTGCACCTAGGGAGGAAAAATGTCCAGCATACCTACTGCCTAGGGAATGACCTGCTGGGTGGCAC
>NW_005842511.1:509514-518883 GCF_000455745.1 Alligator sinensis | reverse complement strand
ACAACATTGAGAGGGTCCAGAGGAGGGCCACCCGCATGATCCGGGGACAGCAGGGCAGACCCTACAATGAGAGACTATGGGACCTGAACCTGTTCAGCCTTCACAAGAGAAGGCTGAGGGGGGAACTTGTGACCGTCTATAAACTCACTAGGGGGGACCAGAAGGGTTTGGGGGAGACCTTGTTTCCCCTAGCGCCCCCAGGATAACAAGGAATAAAGGCCACAAGTTGTTGGAGAGTAGGTTTAGATTAGACATCTGTAGGAACTACTTCACAGTTAGGGCGGCTAGGATCTGGAACCAACTTCCAAGGGAAGTGGTGTTGGCTCCTACCCTCGGGGTCTTTAAGAAGCGGCTCAATGCCTACCTGGCTGGGGTCACTTGAGCCCAGTTTTCCTCCTGCCCAGGCAGGGGATCAGACTTGAAGATCTACAAGGTCCCTTCCGACCCTACTTCTATGATTCTATGATTCTATGAATTCTCCTCGAATCTTTAGCAGCACCAGATATTCACTCCAATATCCTGAATGTTTAAGGACATAGGAGAAATATATGATGTTGACCCACTACCCTTCACAATCTTGAAATCTACTATTCTTGCCCTTTATGAAAAGGTAAAACCTTTAATATTGACCCCAATCTTTTCCTCAGGGAATGTGCGCCCCAACTTCTATTATTAGGTAGCTAGAAAAATCCTAGGGATTTTTCCCTAGGGAAAGCTAGGGAGTTCCTAGCTATACACCAGAGAATCTAATCAAATTTCAGATTGAACAGAATGCAAATATGTACCATGTATGTTGATACCACCAACCTCAATTCTCTCAACTCCTGGTTGGAGGTGTTTGGCACTACTGCTTTTAATGCTGGGAAAGTATGTAGCAGCAAGGCATTTTTTAATGTTAGTGGAGCTGGATTTTCACCTCTTCTCCTTAGAATTAAGGAACTCTTCCAGGAATTATGAGCATCTCAGAGTCTAGAAATGAATCCAAGCCACTCAAGGAAGCATAGGCACTGACTTTTATTTTTTCCAAGGAAGGGAGGGGTTCTAAGATGACGGATATGTGGAAAGTTGTATGCATTTCAGTTGGTGGCCCTCTTCCCAAGGGGAGCCCAAGGCCCTCGGGACCCACATATTTGGCACCTCTGCAAGAAAGAGCACTATTTGCAGCTCAGTCATCTTTGCCCTTACATGAGACAGTAGCCCTTTCTAGACCATCTTTATTCCCAAACTATGGTCTGATGTATCAACTGATTTCTTTGAAATAGTAGTAGTAGAAGCACAAGACTCCACACTCATTTTTAGATAGATCTCTATGTCTGTATGTCGGACTATTTGGCGTTTCACATCAGTAGACTTCACCTCACAGAAAGCTCTTCAGAAGTACCAAGTGCCAACAACAAGGATGGAGTGTATATAAATATCCCTGCTGTGACTGGCTCACTGGTGGTTACATAGATAAGTACAATCCCAAAGGGAAAACATCATGGCCATCAATGAAATAATGTATTGTATTTTATTTATAAACTTCTTAATTATGGGGGCCCGACATTTTGAGCATGAAACAAATGAAACCCTTTATTTTTGGAGGATTTCCTGGACACCTATTATTCTCCTGAGATTTATACAATTTTGTTCTAAGGGGATAAAAAAGAAAAAGCAAGAAACAAAAAAAAAAAGGAAGGGGGGCATTGCTTGGTACTTACTGGGCATGTCTACACATGCCCCTAAGGCACCATTGGAAGTAATAATGATGGCACAGTAACAGCTGTTATTGTGCCATGCCAGTGGTGCACAGTTATTTTTAGCCACTATGTCACCATAGCAACGCACTATAGTGAAGAAGTGCATTGTTATGGCCACTGTAAAGCGTTGCTATGGCTATGGTAACATCACATGTACACATGCCCACTTTCAGTGCAGTTACTCAGAGCTCAAGCTGGTTAGGAACTTTGTGGCAAACTGTTTCCATATCCAAAAACATCAATTTGTCAGATATGAAATCTGTTACAGTAAATGATCGTTTTTGAGGAAATTGTGAAAAACATTTTGAAATGACCTATCTTATGAATCAGTATTATGTACCTAGAGATGCTATTCTCTCTTGTTCTGATCTTACAAGCCTCAAAGGTATATAACCTTTAAGTCCAGCCTTCCATTTCTTCCTATCTTTCACAATCTCTTTCCATCTTGCTGCATTTTTGCTATCCCTTCCATATCAGTTTTTATGTTATCTTCCCATCATTGTCATGGTCTGCCTTGAGGATTAATACCCTCCACCTCCGCTTCCAAAATCTTCCTCATGTATCTTCACTCATCAGTTCTGGAGATATGCCCTGCACATTTCATTCACTGACCTCTTATTTTGCACAAGACATCAGGTCTTTTGTAAAGGTCCACGTGTTCTTGCTGATGTCTTCTCCTCCATACTCCATTTTCTTGTATTGCACCAAACACTTTCTTTAGCGCTTTGTTTTCAAACACCTGCAGCCTTTTTCTATTTGACTTTGTCAGTGTCCAGGATTCATATTCATCTAAAAGGACAGGTTGAACAATGGTACTATAAAGCTATTTTTAGTCATGCTATTAAAGAGACTTTTTTAGTATTCTGAATTTGAAACAGCAGATGAAGGCTTCAAACCCAAAACTGGATGTCAAGTCTCCTTTTTTCAGTATCAGTAATCTATTGCCCCAAGAAACAGAGCTCTCTTCACATTTCAATGTAATGATTTCATGCATCTGCAGGGAAGTTACTTGGGACTCTATGATTATTGTTACTAAATATCATTCCTTGATGAATGCACTAAGCCTCATGTTTCCCTGGGCAGGATGGTACTGCAGTATTTTCTTATGTAGAACCTTAGTGCCAATCTCTTTCCATTACATAATTGTTTGAGTCAAATATATATATTGAGGACTACTTGAATAATGAAGAAAATGATTTGGCTTTAAAATAATTGTGGTTCTATTACAAAGTCCTATAATAACTGGATTCATTTCTGGCATTATAATTGAAGTGTGGTTAGGCCCCATCCACACTTTCTATTCTTAGGATACATGAGGACACTCTACATATATATATATGGAGTCCCAGCAAACACTACTCACAAAATATGAATATATCTTGAGAGACTCCAGCTTCTATAAAGGTAGATAATCTGTCTTTTTCATTGACATAGGATGTCACCTCCCCCCAATCCCAATTCCCATATCAGCCCGTGGCTTCAAAAGAAAGAGCTGTATCTAATCAGCAACATAACTGCCATGTCTTAGCTGTCATTCATCTAAGAACTGATAAGATCTGCCGTGCTTAGGTTGTGAGAATTAACAGTTTTTCAACATGGGATAATGTGGCTGTAGACAATGAGAGGAGCAGGGATGAATGTATATAACCTATAAATACCATAGCTAGATTGGCTGTGAGGTTGAAGAAGAAGAGAGATAAATACAACAATGCAAAAAATAAAATATTTAGATATGTGGGTTTTTTGCATCAAGGGTTTTTGGGTGGGGGAGAAAGAGGTGGTTCATGGTGGTGCCCACACTATATCCCTAGCATAATATAGAGGAGGAAGAGTTTCTTATCAGTTATTTGCAAGCAGTAGGAATTAAGGATTGGAATTTCCTTAATATATGAAAAGTACTGGATGTGTAGACATACAAAATCAGGTTTTGATGACAGTGTTTCCTGAATGCATATGAAACCATCAAAGGAGCTGGGAAGACTTGGATTGAATCTGCTTTGTATCCTGTGTTGGGAAAACATGTAAGCCTGCAGAGACTAATGTTGCCTTTTAACAAATTATTATTTTCCTGGAAAACATTTAAAGGCATATTCTATTCAAAATAAAGATTTGTTTAGCTACAATCAGCAATGTTTAATTAGAGAGCAGGAATTATTGAACATATGCTGCTGTTTTCTTCAAGTTTTAAAACTAAAGCCATACAGATTCGAGCTATAACATGACAAAAGGGCATGTTGTACTGAATCATTCTCTGATGTTCTCTCTCTCTTTTTGACTGCAACCTTTTCAGTGGTAAATTCAACTGAACATGCTAAAAGCAAAATTTTAAAGGTGAGTTTTCAGGAGAACTGATTGCTCTTCATATTTAAAAAAAATCCACTGTTTTAAACAAAACAAAGCAGTAATAATAAAAAAAAACCCATAACAAGCCAAACAAGGTTCCTTGGGTGAATCTGATATCTTTTATTAGACCAACCCAAATAGTTGGAGAATAGTTATTAAGCAAGCTTTCGGGTTCAAAAATCCTTCGTCAGACAACATTTTCATCCTTGTGGCTTCAAGTGACTAAGGATGTGGACACTTAACTTGCTGCATGATAGCTTGGGTGGGAAGTTGTCAGCTTCGGCATTGTAACTGGCAATATAAACAAGCGGTGAAAGCAAAGAGATAAGCCATCCATCAGGTTGTGTTACATACCTGTCCTCATCTTCCCAGTCCACAAAGTCTGTTTTTTTAATTGATTTTTCTTCAAGGTAGTTCAGTTCTAATGCAGCATCCATTTGTTTTCTGAAATCCTATTGGTTATATTTAATATACTTTCACCATATTCTCGATATAGTGTATTTCTCAACTATGTTTAATTTTAGGTTCATCGAATAACAAGTTTGATTAGTCTTGTACAAAATAAAGAATCCAGAAACACTGAATCCAGGTTGTGTTTTGTTTGGCTTTTTTGTTTTGTTTTGTTTTGGGGTTTTTTTGCATTTTAGGGCCTATATTTGGCTATAGTTTGACTTGATTTAAGGCATAAAGGGATCCCTTCTTAAAGACCTCTATGCTAACTGTCAAACAGACTCCAATAGAGTAATTATGGACAGATTTAGACTTTAGCTCTAGTGTGTCTAATTGCTAATGTTTGGAAAATATAGGTATTACAGAGAAGTCAGGTTTATTTCTCTTATTGATACATGTTGTTTCTGTCCTCTTTCATTATAGGTGTCAGGATGAACCAGGCCATGAGCAGTCACTGAGCAAGTTACTGTAGGCAGGCTGGTGTCACACAAGGTATCCATTGCTGTCCGAATCATCAGGCTGAGACTAGAGAAAGTATCATAGTCAGGGCAGATGGTGGATCAGAGCCAGGGGGTCTAAACAGGGAAGAGGTCCTAGAAGCACACACAGAAGTATTGTTAGTGAGACAACTCCCACCGGAAATAGAAATGGTTTTATAGTCTCCCTGTCAAGGACTTCCAGTTCCCATAGTTTCCTTCTGGTCATCTGACTCCTCATCAATGCCCTCATCAAGATCCTCCTGGGAGAGATCAGGTTGGGCTGGGGATGGTACCTGACCAGTTGCTTGGTGGTGCATGGACATTGCCTCTGTCTGCTGGCTCAGCTGCTCTGTGTCTGAATCTAAGTGGTCCTAAAAGTTGGCTATGTACAGACATTCAGCAACTACTGGGAGAATTGCTTTTCTCCTGGTAGAGCCCACAAGTGTCCAGTGGAAAGCAATGGAAATGGTGAGAGGGCTGGGGCACATTACTTATGAGGAGAGGCTGAGGGAACTGGACTTATTTAGTCTGGGGAAGAGAAGACTGAGGGGAGGATTTAATAAAAGCCTTCAACTACCTGAAGGGTGGTTACAAAGAGGATGGAGCTAGCCTCTTCTCAGTGGTGGCAGATAACATAACGAGGAGCAGTGGTCTTAAGTTGCAGCAAGTGGAGTTTAGATTACATATTCAGGCAAACTTTCTCATGAGGAGTATAGTAAAGCTTTGGAACAGGTCACCCAGAGAGGTAGTGGGAGTCCATCCTTAGATGTTTTTAAGACTGATATAGTTGAATGGTTCTGCTTTGAGCCAGGGGGTTGGACTAGATGACCTCCTGATGTCCCTTCCAACCCTAACTTTCTATGATTCTTAGTGTGCAACCATTCCAGCTTTTTCCCCTAGAGCAAAAGTGGCCATTCTGGGAGAAAAATAATTTGAACCGAATCAGATAGAAATAATTCCTGGGAAAGTTTCTCCCAGGAGAATGAATGTCTGTACATTTTCCCATGGGATGAGGGTAAGTTTCTACTGGTGCAAAAAAAGACTTCCATGCCTTCTAGAGGCTGGGGTCACCTTGGTCTGGAGCAGGCACAAGTGGCAGTTGCTCCTGTCCTTCCCATAGACCAGGATGGGAAGAAAGTTGCTTCTCACTTCAGAGTCCCTTGGCTTTGCTCTGTTGCTCTCTCCACTTGGTTCCTGGTGCCCAGGACCCAAGCAGAAGCAGAACCACTGGGCACCCTGGAATGAGAAGCAAGCAGGGGGTTCTCCCCTGCTCCTCCAGTCCCCCTGGGAATGGGGGGAATGGAGCAGCCCAGGTTTTCCCCAAACTGGGATTGACTTGGTTTCAGGAAGGTATGAGGAGCAGAGGAGAGGGTGCAGTTGCAAACTCAGTGTTTGTACTGCTCCCACTCTTGAAATAAATTTCTTGCAGTGGAAATAAACATTTTTATGTGGCCACAGTCTTTACTGCATACACTATTATAGTGCGTATTATATTATAAAGCTAAAATTAAATCTTCATAGCATGTAAAATATCATATATGAATAAATTAGAGACATTTTGCATTGTACGAAATGTTAAGAACTGTCCTCAATGGACAAGCAGATGTTACATTAGAACTGAATTACCTTAGGCAAAATCAGCTACAAAAATATGGAAAGAAATAAAGCATGTTATTAATATTACATTTTGATGAATGTGTTTTATGCACTTGTTAAAATATCTTTGAGATTAAGCAATATTTTAAAACTGAGAAGAGAAGCAATCTTTTTATTCAAACCAGTTGTGTCTAACATCCAAAGCTTATGTGCTATGGGAAAGTGATTTAAAATTCATAAAGAAGCTCTGGAGTGTATAAGAAAGCAATCTTGCTTTATACAGGGGAACTTACACTGAAAACTAAAACTAAGCATTTTTGCAAAAAAAGACCCTAAAACTGATATATTGTGTGTAATAACAGCTAAGGCATTCTCTCTTAGTTACTTTTGTATTTTCTTTTTTAATATGTCAGTGTTAAGCAGAGAAAGAGTGCCAGAATTTCACACATCCTTCTTCTATGCTTACTTCTGGCTAAAGAGATTTGGATGTAATCTGTTTCAAGTTTGCCAAGCTTTTTCTAAGAGACTTGCATCTAAGGTTCTTTAAGACTTTACCATGATTTACAGTCTCCGGGTTTTAAAAGTTAGATAGTCACAAATGTGGATGCACACTCTCTTGTCTGCCTGCGCTGCTATTTTGAGCACTTGTAAGATACAGTGTATGGGGTGCAAAACATTATTTGAAAGCTTAGTGTAACACAACTTAGGGATGGTGAGAGAAAGATTCTAAACCATCTGTCCTGTTTTCATTGAGTACCCACAATGCTCCTTTCTATTCAGCACTGTATAAATAGAATGAGCATTTTTCAGCTAAGCATCTCTCACAGGGTGACTAGATCTTCTAATGATATACCCTGGGTGCATCTACACAAGATACTTCACTGCACATTAGACTAATCCAATGTGCAGTCAAGTGTCATCATCTACACTTGTGTGACATTTATTTTAAATTAGCTTACTGTGCAGTTAGTTAGTACCTATAGATACAGGTACTAGATTAACCGCAAATAGCTACCGTGCAGTAGTGAATGTATAGACACTGACTGGGAGCAAATCTCATGGGAGGCAAGGAGGTGGGCCTGCCACTATCACTGCCACCACAGCTAGTACTCCCACTTGCCCAGTGTACTCTGCCCACTGTGGCTCTGTTGCCCTGTAGGGTCAGGCTAACTCTCAGGATTTCAATATTGCGCTGTTAGACAGGAGGGTGTGAGACAAGTGCACATGTACAAACACACAAATCAGTTAGGTACATACACACGCACACTACCAGCTCAGGCACATACACATTCAAACCAGCCTAGGCACATGCATACCTATCACCAATTCAAGCACATACATTATACACCCCAAAAGTTAGACACAGATCACTAATTCATACATCATGCACACAATGCCATACATATATATATATACACACACACACACACACACACACACTTGCACTAGAAACTCAGATACACACACGTTCAAAATAACTAGCTTAGGTTCATGCACACCTATAACCAGTTTAAGCCCATACATGCTACACACACCAAATTTAGACGGAATGAGTTACCAGTTACCAACACGTGCATATCCAATACACATATGTGGATTACTAATTCATATATCACACACGCACAATGATATCTATATATGTATATATACGTGTATTCACTAATTCACACACTTACCACCTACCTGCACATACACACAGGTGAGTTCCTAAGTTGGGTGTTGTGATATGTATGTATGTAGGCATGTATGTATGTGCTTGGTGTACTTGGGACACCTGGGGAAAGGTTAAGGTAAGAAAGTAGAAGTGTAGGGAGTGAAAGTTACCAGGACCAGGATTAGAACCGGTAGACGACAGGGGTCTGGGCTGAAGAACTGAGGCTCGGGGGTAACTTTAGGTTAATTGATCATAATTGATTGAAGACAATGCCCAAAGCCTACATAACAGGGGAGCGATGCCAGCACAGAGACTGGGACTGGAGCCAGAGCTATGGGGAAGCTGAAAAGGTAGGTGGGGAGAGGGAAAATGGAACTAAGGGAAAGTGTGGGTGTTAAAGAGGGGCTCTGGGTGTGGGGAGCCAGAGGAAGGCTCCAGGGCAGCTAAGGAAGTTGCAGGGAGCGGCAGTAGGTGCTGGGAGTGGGAGAAAACTGCAGGACATCCATGAGGAGCTGGGAAATTGTAGGGGGGGGAGAAGGAATGACTACAGAAGGTGTGGGGGAAGCCTGAAAACAGAGAGACGGACAGCAGAAAATCACAGAAAAAGCAGCAGGAGAGACTGAAAGGCAGCAGGAAAGCAGAGAAAGGCAGCAGAAAGTCACAGTGAAAAGGCAGTAGGAATTGAGAGGAGATCTGGAAACTTGTGGAGTGGGGCAGGGGCTGGAGCTGAGAGAGAGAGAATGACGCTGGAATTTAAGATAAGGAAGGGACTGGGATTCAGTAAAACATGACCCAACTTGGGGTTGCAAATGACAGTGGTTTTATTGAACAGGGGAGATGGTGACACAATGTCTTATTGGTTCCCTTGCACCCACCCCCCGACCCCGCCCACACACACAATGGAAGCAGGCATTAGAGAGGCTTTGTGCAGGGGCTGAAGTCCACTGAAGTCCAGGAGGAAAGAGAGAGACAGAGAGAGAGCATCCAGATTGTAGGAGGAGGTGTGCAGGTAATATCTACCTATCCAGGCTGGAAAGGGGTCCTTGTCCAGAAGGTGTTGTCCAGAGCAGGGTTGCTGGCAGGGCCTCTGGGTGGATAGGTGGTGTGG
>NW_005842511.1:499657-509453 GCF_000455745.1 Alligator sinensis | reverse complement strand
TGAATCAATGCGAGGTGATGGCCCAGTCATTACAGGCCATTCAGTAGAGGCCTGCTACCATTGTATTTCAATGATTCCCAATCATTCTCATTCATCTGGGAACCAATTTACATGGGAGGGGTCCGTGACTCATACAGTTGCAACATTGGATGCCCAGGCAAAGGACAGAAGATGGAGGCTTGACATATAAAATGGAAACTTGACATGACTTTGGTTCACTTACAAACGCAGGCCTAACCGTACAATATCCATATGAAACAATAAAAATCAATACAAACCTAATACTAATACAATATACAAGAGTGGATATCCAAAACCAAAAACTTGCTACCAAAATAAAAATGTTTAAAGCTTATCCTAAGTCTGAGCTCACTTATACTTATCTATAGGGAATAGGGAGGGAGAGAGAGAAAAAGTCAGAAATGGTTTGGAAAGGGGAGGGAATGCAATTAAAAAAAAACAAAACCCAACAGGGTTTTGCTACAGTTCCTCTACCCAGGCCTCACAAAACAGCTCCTCCCTGGCCTCCCAGATGTCATGCAGCATGCAAGCTATGATGATAACCATGGGGATGTTGGTCTTGGTAAATCCAAGGCAGGTGGTGAGGGTGCACCAGTGTCCCTTCAACCTGCAGAAGATGCACTCCATGCGGGCGCAGGTCCAGCTCAGGCTTCCCTGTACATGTAGATGCCTGCCAGGGAGCATTTACTCATGAGTAGTTTACTCATGAGGAAATTGCTCATGTATAAAATGCACTTGTAGACAAACCCTATGAAAATATGCTGATTGATTCCTGAAGACTTAAAGTAGCAGCTGTAGCTGGTTAGTAGGGCTGCGTGAAGTTTTGATAGCTGATTCGATTTGGAGTAGATTTGGCCCAATTCAGTGACTGAATCTCTGAATCTATTGTCTAAACGTAAAAGTTTAGACAATGGATTTGTATTAGAAGGTTTGGATCTGATATGCAGATTTGGGATCAGATGTACAAGAAGCAAATTTATTGTTACACATTTATTTCATTATGCTAATATAAGTAACATAAGATAAGTGCCATAAAAACTATAAAATAAAAAATAGTGCCGGTAATAGTAAACATTTATCCTGCTGAGAAGGGTAAATCAATGCTTGGAGAGCTTTGTGCTGCTGTGGCTATTCTGCTTCCAGAACCTGGGCTACTTCATGCATATCACTACACAGCACTGTATTGAGCAGTGTAGCTATACCCTGAATAGGTCAGTATAATACACATAGCTCTCTGCTCTTCCAGTTTAAAATCCTAGTATTTTTATTTTTCCTAAGAACACACTGTCCAGCAACTGCTAAAACAGCTAATGATCAAGCAAACAGATAATGCAAAGTTAATAAAGTGCCTGCTTAAGATTAAACAACTGGATTGACAAAAGCTTTCTTCATGCACACTGTGCTAGTACCAGACCATCCATTGGCATAAATAGGAATTGCTCCTTTGAGGCATACTGAGCTGTATTAATTCACACCAGTGGAGGATCTAGGTCGATGCATCTTCCATACCAAATCCAACAAAGTGAAACATGGCAGCTGCCAAAAGTTATGAAATACTCTGACAATTTAACCCAGCTTTAACTGGATCTGTCATATCAGCTTTATTCAAAATGGCTCATTAAAGACCAATTCTCCATCCCTGATAGGAGTTATGTTTTAGTATAGCCTAACATTTGATCATCATGCTACAAGATTTGCAAACCATGAGAGTAATTAACTTTGACAGCTGAGATCTGTTTGCTGTTTGGGGCATTTTTACTGCTGACTAATCTTAATAATTTAGATTTATCAAAAATGGTAGCTTGATCACACATCAAGAATTTTGTCATTATTTTTAAGTTTTGCAAATGCAGCAACAGATTTTGGGAAGAGAAAGGAGTCACAGCAGGTTTTGGAAGGAGAAAAAATGAGCTGGAATTTCTTGTCATGAGAAATTCGGTGACTAAATTTTGTTTTCCTTATAATAGATGTAAAAACAAATAAACAAAAATCTCATACTTTGGATTATTGAGAGAAAAATTGGTTCAGGTCAATTGAAAAAGCCCACTTTGATAACATTGAAAGATTTCTTTCCTATTTCTATTTTATTTTTCTATTCTAAATGATACAATAATAGAAATGAAATACTTTTCACAATGAACAGCTGCTTCAAAATTTACTGTCTGTTTATTTAGATGTTTCTATAAAAAAATCAAAATTGACAAGTAAAAGGTGTCAATTTCAGCAAAATGGCATTGTCCAATATTCTATCAGAAACTTTTTGACAAGAGCTAGTCATAGAGGAAAGCTCTATTTTATAACCTGGTAAGTCCAGTTAGGCAAAATTTTCAGAGCTTTGGCTCAACAAAATTTAATCCTTCTTTGACAGAGCTGGAGCCAAAAGTATTCACATATCTTTTCCCCAAAATGGTTAATAGATTTTTTTGTTTCAGTTGGGAGGGGAGAAAAATAACTGTGTTCATTTAAAAACTAAGTTCGTTCACTTCTTCCAAAATACTAACAAACCACTGACTAATAGTCTAAACAATTTCCTTTGAGAACGCAGAACCAGTTTTTGCCTTCCAGCAGAGTTACTAGAGCTCTATTATTTTTTTTCGCTGATACAGTATTAAAGATTACAAACCCATTTTCCCTCAATTCTGTAATGTCTGCTCACAGTCCTCTATGCTAAATGTGAGCCTAGAGTGAATGTTGTTATGTATAACTCAACTTACAATACAATTGCTTGAAAACGAAGTTTCTGAATTTAATACAAACTTTACTATAAAGGAATGAAAGGTCGTCCTCACATAGCATGAAACCTAGGTGTCAATTGTCAACTCTTTTGAGCTATGGGAAGGGTACATTTTTAATAAGCTACACTATTCCATCCCACCTGGTAAAGCTGCTCCCCAGGGTCTATAATGCTGAGCCAAGTCCTATGAAATGCAAGGCTGAGTGTACTGTGGGACCCAAATTAGTCTAGTAATTTACTGTCACTTAATAACTTGAGCTGAGAAACTTGAACCAATATTGATTAAAAACTCTGGATTCCAGCTGGGTTGGGTGCTCTTGGGGTTAACAGAACTTTCAAGCAGGTACAAAAGACACCCACAGCTGAAACTCAGGCATAGAGAAAGAAGACCTTCAAACTCAGATGAATTATACACCAACCCAAGGCTCCAATAAGAGCAGACCAGCTCGTACTTTGAGGGATAAATCAAAGCTTTAATCAGGCCTGTCAGTAAAGCAGGTGTTTTGACTGCCTTTATGGTTCATTTTTATGCAAAAGGGTTGTGGGGATACAGAAATCACGGGGGATTGCAAATAAATGGCACTGACAGCACTGATCCGGCCAGGCGAGGGGGCCAAAATTGGCCTGTCTTTTCATATTATGAAATATACCTAACGGCAGCCTCTTTAAGCCCTGGTTACACAATACACTGTCTGTGAGCCCGGGGTTTTTCTTTTTCTTTCTTTCTTTCCTTCCTTTTTTTCCCCTTGATATGCCAGGGGCTCTTTTCTATTCTTTCGTGATAAACTGCCCCAGCAGCCATAGCAGGTTTAGAATGTTAAAGAGCCATAGCTCACACGAGTTGACAAAAGGATTCTGGTTTAAAGGACACTGTAGACACTATCTACAACCCCATTTCAGGATAACGTCTTTTTCTTGGTTTTCATTGTCTGAACAGCCCCAGGAACATCATAAAAATGTGTCAACGCAAATTTGCCAGGATTGAAAAAAAACCAGCACCACTCAAAAAGAGGCTTATGTTAGTGTTAATTTGAAACTGCATTGGTATACTGGGCAGCTCAAACACAAGGAAAGAGCTAGGCTGATTATTAAATTCACTCTCACTTGGTGGGCTAAAAATTGGCACCCACAGCTTATTGAGATTTATCTATTTTTTCACTTCATTTCTCTTCTAAGTATTAATATAAATTCCCACTGTAATTGCTTACAATATTTAAATTAAATGGTTTAAAATACTGGTATTTGAATCACTGTAGCATCCTGAATTTTTAAAATTGTCTTTTGACGAATGTCCTAATGGAATGTGTTTTTCCAAAAGAGAAAAATGAGCGCCTTTTTTCGTGGTACTAATATAACTCAATACTTTTTACAGTGTATTCTATATCATAATTTGAAATATTACTGCAGGGCATTCCTAGTAAATTTCATTTATCATTCACAAACCATAAAGCAGGCAAATAAAAAAAGTTCTGTAACTACTCGAGTTTCAAGATATTGAGTTACTCATGTCTTGTAGCTCACTATTCACGGGTGACAGTTTTCCCCAATCTTATTAAGGAATTGATTATTTTTCCTTTTATTTAATTAAAATATAAAAAATAATGCCCAGCTGGCATTTTCCTGCAGACGACAGTCTTGGGACCATTTTATTTAAATTTTTAATGAACTACTTGTAGTATAAAAGACAGATACAATACACTAGAGGACAATTGTGATTCTCTGTAATGCTGCATCTAGACAGAAAACTTTGCATCAAAGTTAGAGAAAACATGGAAACATTTAACTGCTTAATTGCACAGGAAATGAGATCAAGTTGCCTTTTTGTGGTTGTTGCTCTCAAGCTCTGATTCTTCAAATACTTACTTACATTTGTGTCTTTCCACATACTAGTACTGTCTTAAAGACTGCCCAGTACACTCGCGAGCACAGATTTACTTTTGGGAGTAAGTGTTACAGTATATAGGTCCCTGTGAGTAATTTAGGCCCTGCTTCTCTAAATGTTTACATAAATGCTTAACTTTCCTCACCTGAGTAATTCCATTCAAATTAATGGAGTTATTTATGTAAGTAAATTAAGCATCTAGATATTGACTGAAATCATATATATGCATGATGCTCAGAGATCTCAGAGGTAATGTATTGATATTGTCCTTACACTAAACTCAGTTGCACTAGGATTACTCAGATCAGTCAAGTTACTCACGTACAACATAGATAGCATTGAGCCCACAGGCCCAAATGTCTTCAAGTGTTCTGTTGAAAGAAGGATCTAATTTACATACTGCCAAGCATATGTATAAGGATAAGTGGGTGAGAAGGGCACAAGCTCTCAGAGCTTCCTAAAGATGGTATGGGAGCCATGCCAGAATGGAGTGGAAGCATCTCACTCTTCCATCCATTCCTTCCCCTTAGTTCCAGGTCTGGCAGCAGCAGCAGTGGTGCCAGAGAAGTGCACATCAGTAAAGCTGTTGGAGGGTAATAATAAGTTGGCACAATAATGGTAAGTGCCCAGTTACACCTCTGCTGCTAACCCAGTATTGCCAAATTTCTGATAAGCTATTTAATATATTATGAATCCAGCATTTGTTAGATTGTTGGAGATATTAGACACATGCAATAACATTTACTTGTGAGTGTATTCCTTATATTTGGAACTATTTTCTGATTAAATGAATATGAGTCTGCCTAAACAAGTGCATGAATTTTTAACCTGTATCTTAGTGTGGGAAGAAATTGAAAGAACGACATTTTCAGAAAAAACAAAAGCAACAATATTTTGTATTTTTTTCTGAGCAGCTCTTTAGCCACTTTTATTAGTGTAGGCAATTATTTAAAGTGATTGTTACAGTTATAGGGCACAGGCTACATGTGTGAATTAAAACTGGATTAAAACCGCTATAAAGTTATTACTCATTTTCCAGCAATAATATTATAGCTGATTGGACCTTTTTAAGGCACCATAGTTAATTTGCACATGTAGCTATTTCAAATTAATTGCACAATTATCCAGGTAATTCCATAGTACATGTAATGTGTAGAGGGGTCCTTAAGTATTCCCCCTGAAATCAACACCTTATTTTATATGAGTTAAGACTCAAGACTTAACTCCTATTTGAAACCATCAGAATTGTTAAAACATGTTGCATAGAATAGGCACATTCATAAATAGCAATGAAATAATACTGTGGACTAGTAGTCAAAGTCAAGCACTTCTACTGGCTGCTTGATGGTCCCTTAACTTGGTAAATAACCACCTTTCTCTCCATGGTACAGTGGCACATTCATGGTTATTTGCTGCGTGTGAAATGAGATCCTGGTTTTCTCAGATGAAAAAAAGTCCCCAAAAAGTAGATTAAATCCCCAAAAAGTTTGGATTCAGCCCAAATCAGGGACAGTGGTTCGAATGGTTGATTTGGATCACTGTCCCTGATTTTATTCAGCTGAATCCAAATCTGAAGATTCCATGCTGATTTGGAGAACCAGCAATTCAGCCATAGGCACAGCTTGAAATGTTTTTTCTACATAGCTCAAGGTACCAGGCATGGCTCATGAATACTGCGATGCTGGGGCAGATGGAGCATCTCATAGGAGCACATGTGCTCGGCAGCAAAACCCAAAGTGGACCAGAAGTACTTTTGTTCCACTTCCGGGTCTGTCAGGGAGCACCTGGGGGCCCCCTGTGTCCCCCCATCTCAGCAGTCAGTCGTGGGGGGACCCCAGGTGTCCCCCCCATACCCAGGAGGCATCAGCCACCAAGCCATAGGGGCACGGGGGTGGGGGGGCCCAGCGCACTCCCCAACGGACCCAGAAGTGGACCAGAAGTGCTTCTGTGGGACACTCCATCCACCCCAGCATCGCAGCATTCATGAGCTGTCTGGTATCTTGAGGTATTTAGAAAAAACATTTAAGGCTGTGTCTATATCCAAATCGCTAAATCTTTCTGAATCTCCCCAAATCAATTTGGAGGGTTCTGATTCAATTTAGGGAGATTAAAGGTTTCCCTGGTTTGATTTGGATTCAGAGATTCGGCCATCAAATCAGTCCAAATCTCTGCTGAAGCTTCGCATAGCCCTAATCGTGTGTGTGTGTGTGTGTGTGTGTGTGTGTCTTAGTGGAGTTTCATTTTAATCACAGAAAAATGTGGATTTGGGGTGATTTTTTTAAATCTGAAAATTGGGTATTTGTTTTTAAATCAGAAAAAGCCAGGATCACTGCTTATGACTCAGAAATATAGCGTCTGGTGAGGTACTCTCTTTTACATTCTCCAGCCTCTGGAACATATTTGTTCTGAAGGTTTAGAGTGCGGATGGACTGTAAGACCTGACTTTTCCTGCTTGCCCAGAGATAGAGACAGGTATTGAGTAGAACAAGTTAGCAAGGACATGAATCTAACAGGGATTGCATGTGAGGCAAATGTTATTCTTGTTTAGCTTTTCTTGGATACTTGGCTTGATCTGGGGTAATTAATAGGTCTGTTTACCCATCTGTGCATTTTAAAGGATTGTCCCTTGTGTCCAGAGCATTAAAAAGGTAACTTGATTTCAGTTTGGTAAAGTTTTGAGTGAATGAACAGATGAATGAATGAATTATACTTTTATTAAAAATGCTGTTGGCTGTTTAGCAGCAACAAATGATTGGAACTTAAGCTGCACATCTTGTCCAAGTGTCCGTAACTTCAGCAGCAGTGCCCCTCCATCGTACTTGGAAACAATTTCATTACTTACTCCAAATGAAGGAAACCTATCACCAGCACCACTTCCCCTGGACCCTTGTTGTTTTGTTTTATTTATTTTCTGAAGGTATCCTACCCAAGTGATGTCCCAGCCTAATTTTGATCTTAGATTCAACTTTTGTAACACCTTACCAATACAGAGTTATTTTTGTTTTGTGTCGAAATTGTTCAAATTGTTTTGAAATGTAAAGTCTGTCTGGGTAACATGTTAACAACATTTTTGTAACCTGGTTCAAAAGCTGCTTTTTCAAATATTTGTAAACTTTATGTTCTATGCATGGTGTGCTGCTTAACTCTGGTAGAAATTAATTGCCAATATGCCATTCTTATAAATTTTCTTTATGGTTGAAAAGCCTGGGGCTGTGAGCATGCCTATAATACTAATTTACTGCACCAGACATCTTACAGCTGAAACACAACACACTACTCTGTCTGCCCTAACTTCCAAACTGGACGTAGTGTAGCTAATCTAGTACTGTACTGGAGGTGAGCTACTATATTTACTTGAAACTAGGATGAGGTTTTTTTCCCAATCAGCACTGGGGGGAAAGCTCCTCATCTTGGTTTTGGAAGAAAAGTGGGGGAGGGGGAGGTGGCAGGCAGGTGGCTGCTGCAGCTCTTGCTCTGGTCTTGAGCCCATGTTAGGGCCAGAGTCGAACTCATACATCTCCCTTCCCCACTCCCCCTCCACTTACCCTATGCAGGTCACCCCACCTCCCTTCCTCCTCCCTTACTGTTAGAGGCAGCTCTGTTCTGGCTAAGGCTGGGTTTCCTCCTGGGCATCCAGCACATGGAAACTCCATCCCATGTCCAGCCAATCAGCAGTACTAATGCTGTTGCATTGCCTCTGTTGCCAGCAGGGGCTGCTCTTCCACATGTTATTTTCTGGATAGGGAAGAGCCCAATCAGCATCTGACAGTAAGGGGGGACAGGGAGAGGCAGAGAGTGTGGAGTTTGGGGGGGAGGAAAGAAGCTAAGACTGGAGACTGGGGGGAGGAGTCAGAGACTAGCAGTGTGGAGGGCAAGAGGCAGAGATGGGGGAGTGGTGGTCAATGATTGGGAAGTGGGGAAGAAAAAGAGGCAGAGACCATGCGAAAGTGGTGGTGGGGGGCTGTAGTTATATTTCAAATTATGATATAGAATACACTGTAAAAAGTATTGAGTTATATTAGTACCAAGGGGCAGGAAAGACCGCAGTGGGAAGAAGTGGGGGGGTTGAGGGCAAAGGGACTGCCTGACACCCTCCCCAGCCATCCTACCCCTCCAGCCACTGCTTTCCCTAATGTAGCAGTGGTGATGGGCTGGGATGAATTCAAGACAACCCTCCAATAATTTGATACTGTACCTAGAAAATTATAACACATTTATAATTTTACCATATATAAAATCTAATTATTGGGGCACCGTCTTTAATACAGGGTTGTCTTAGCTTCAAGTAAACATGGTAATTAGACTGGCTACTCTCAGTAACAGAATTCTGGTTACAAGGACTATTGTTTCGATGTAGAGTGGCAATATCTATGAAAATAGCCATCCAAATATTAGATAGTGATTGGTGGTTTCTCCTCAATTATATAAATTCCATGTATTACCCAACTAATAGCAATAAATATGCAATTTGCATCAAACCTAGACATCTCTCTTCTCATAATACAAGTTGGTCTTATATTCTCTTCATTGTTTCATCTCTTTTTGTGTAATAAATCTTCTGATGAATTCTGAAAAATATACTAGCGTCCAGCTTCTTGTGATTTATTCATAAATAATTAAATTAGTGTTTGGCCATTTCCAAGTGAATATTTTTGGAGTGTTTTACTAAGATGAGATTTAATAGTGTGAGAATTATAGTTCCTGTTTAACTGCATTTCTGTGCCACCTCAACAGCTTACAATTTCAATTTTGTGTTTTATGACTCTCAGAGCATTTCCTCTTTTCTTTCCAAACTGTAAATCAAGATCTAAAATGTATCCATTATGTACAAGTAAAATGAGAACACTCTGATAATTCATAAGTATTTTTAAAAATGGTGGGACGTATGGATGAATTGGCCCTAGATGGGGTTGCACAGGAAGCAGAGTGTAAACGCATGGAAGCCAGTGGATTCCATTAGCTCTTTCTGAGCTAAGCATAGCTAATAGAGACAAAATAAATTAAATCCAACCACTTTGTTAAGTATGACAGAGGTATCTAACGGGGTTCCTACCCCATTACTAGGTAGACTTGGTGGCTTAGGGTTTGCTCTCACTGCTACCTTCCCCGTCCACCTTTCTTCTCATTTTCACTTCCATCTCTCTCCTTGTACACACATA
>NW_005842511.1:491742-499626 GCF_000455745.1 Alligator sinensis | reverse complement strand
TTTAGCTTACCATGTGGTCTGAGTTGGTGCATATCTGTGTGCTGATGCAGTTTGTACACCATCTGAGGATGTGAAACAAGATGGCTGCTGAGTCCAGGTGACCTGATAACCCAGGACACAGTTGTGAAGGGGAGTCTGCTGCATAAAACCAAGCATTAGGTCAAAAGGGGAAGTCTGCCTGGAGGAGTTGCTGAGGACATAACCTGCCTTGGGAGGCACAAGGACAGAAGCATAGGCTGTGGCAGGGGGAACTTAGAAGGAAGCCTGAATAAAGAGAGCCTACAGACTTGCAAGGAAAGCAAGCTAAGTACTCACTTTTCTGTTTTGTTTTCTATGTGCAGTGTGACACACAGGGGTGAGGTGAACCCCTGCGAGTTATTGCTGTACCCGGAGATAGGCATTGGCATTTTAGATCATTTTCATTTTTTGTTCCTGGAGGGCTTGGTTCTGACTGAAGGGGAGGCATAGGCCATGGAAAGAGGGTGCCTGGGGACACCCCAAAATCAAAGCTTAGCCGAGCAGGTAAAGCATAAAGCCTGAGGTATGATTTGGGACTACTAGTGTTCAACGTGGTGAATATCATGAGTTTTGGACCCCAGGAGTAATGAAACCTGACCAAAGCTGAAGCCAGGAGCCAGTGGCCCTGAATAGTGGGCCCCAAGCTAGAAGGCTCCAGTAAAGAAAAAATGGGATGTGGCTGAGGAGCTCTGGCCCAGACATGGGCCCATTCCTTTAAGCATGCCTTACCTTCCAGGCAGCCTCTCCTACTGAGTTTACATCAAGACATAGCAGGTGAGAACACTGAATGGGAGGAGAGGACAGAGGGTATGGACGCTGGGAAGTCTCTAAAGGCAGGAACTCTTTAGCAAGACACATGGGGTGCTTACAGTATATATTGTTTCCTATCCCTCTTTATTGTTATCACAGAGAAACATAGGAAGTTAAGGAGCAACTGATCAACGGTAAGTCCTCAGATCCCAAGAAAATAAATCTTATGCCCCCCCCAGCCACTTAACTCCTTAAGTGACTGTGGTGTAGTGTCTCAAATACAGTGAGCAACCATTTAATTTAGACATCAACAATACAAATAATTTAGACAAGTATAGGGTTGTGATTGAAGAAGTGGTGAAATGTATACATGGTGCACATAAACCCCCTATTACTGAACACCTCCAATATATTTATCCTTGAGTCACTCCTAAAAGATAAGGCAGTCCTACTTTTCCCCAGTTCACATAGGAGAACTGAGGCACAAGAGAAGCCAAGTAGTGATCCAATTAAATATTTGGGAGCCCAACCAAACATGAAATGGAATTTAGGCAACTAAGTCCAAAACTGAAGTAAGAAAAATGCCCATTCAATTAATACCTAATCCTGGAGATGCCTAAAATCTTGGGTCACCTTTTTTCCTTAATATTTGATAAGTGCTGAAAGTTCAGCTCCTGGGAATGTTTAAAACTATCCCAGTTTTTGTCATTTGGTACCTGGCTCACCCTTATGTTTAATGATCATCCAGAAGTGAGGCACTCCTTTACCCAAGTACCTTACAGCATTTGAAAAGCATCTCGGAGCATACCTACCATACACTAACAGGATCAGACCCCATACAAAGCACACTGACGGCCACAACTTTGTTTTAAAATGCTGATGAGTACCTTTTATATAATAGCCTCATATTTAGAGCATTTACCCATGTTTAAGCCTTACTGGAGCACAGATTATCACAACCATTGAAGTCATACAGAGGTCCTAGTAACTGAATGAAGAGTAATCTTTGTTGACTGGAAGTGCTGGGAAAGTTAGCTTGGCATCTTAGAGGATCTTAAGGGTACATGCAGATTTTACACTTAGATTGACCTAAATGGCATTAGGTTGATCTAAGTGCTGATCTGTACAGACATTCAGGGAGGTTAGATCACACCCAAAATGGCTGGCCCCATCTAACTTACCTTACCTGAGGTGGTGAACTAAGTTCGGTAAGAAATGGGTTGGCCTGATCTAACACATCTGGAGCTCAGCCCCAGAGCTGGGAAATCCCAGCTGCTTGCCCCAGCCACAGGGCTGCACTTTCCCTTTCTGCTCTGACTGGGCTATTTTTAGCCACCTGGCCCTCCCACCCCCAGATGACAAACCCCCTGGAGATCCATCTGTACCCCAATCCTGCCAACCCCACCTTGGACCTGACAGCCCCCTCTGCAGATCCGCTAGTCCCCACCCCAATCCTGCCCCTCCCCACCCCAAATTACTTAGATCAGATTCCTAGAGCAGCTCCCAGCACTGGCATCAGCACAAGCCAAACCTGATCTATGATTATAGACTGGTTATTGTGAACATGTGCATATACCCATGGAGGCCCTAGTGTATAAAAATGTATACAGAAGCCAAACAGAGGCTCTAGTAACAGTATGAGCAGTAACAGCATGAACAGGCCTTGCTGACCAGATGTGCTGGGAAAGTTAGGTTGGCACCTTAGGGTTTAAGGCTGAATTGATTCAGTCTTCATAGGTTAGTCTAAGCTGCATAGATTGAACCAATAAGCAAGTGAACAGACATGCACTTTTGATTCCAGAAATACAGCCACAAGCCTGCCATAGCCCAGGCCAGAAGCTAAAACATGCTAGAGCATGCCTCCCTACTTACCTAGTGCAGACAGCTTGGACCAAGACTAATCCACCCGCCCTGCAAGGGGGTGGATTTGGGAGTTTACAGGGGAGGGGCAAAACATCCTGGGATGCTGGGGGATTATGAGTTAACTTGAATCTGCAGGGGATTTGGGATAGAAGTTCAGTAAACCATTTTAACCTAAATCAGTGAAGTCTGATGCTACATGCATCCAGCTTTATCTTAAACCACTTTTGGCCATTTTGAACTGCACTGAACTTATGTTGTGTTGCAGCTTTGAACCTGATTCCAATCAATTATATTGGTTTATGTGTAATTTCTCTCCATAGCCTAGAAGGCCAAGGCACAGAGAAGCGGCTGAAAAGATTGGTACAGGACCCCAAAACAGGTTCCCCTGTCTGGTAGGAGGTGTCAATATCTTGTGTGGGTTGAATGTTAATGATGTCACCTAAAGATGTTTAGTGATTGGTGATGACTATGCTGTGTATACTATAATGTAAAGTTGTTTTCACTGGGATATAACGAGGGGTCTGGGAACCCTGAATAATTTTTACTGAGCTAGAGGGTATATTTTAATATGGTACAATGTACACAACTAACCTGGCTAGCATTGTGAACCAAATGGTCATGGATGCTAGTGCCAAAGCTTATTTGTAGACATTAAAAACCTGACTGAGTTTTTGTTACTAGAAACCACAGTCTATAGACACTTTACTATAACAATGAGATCATTGGGAATAGTAAAATGGGATCACATATGCCATCCTGACAGAGCTTCTATTGGACCACCTCATACTGACGGATCCTGATATGACCAGTAATATTCAGCTCCCAACAGTATTTGACAGGCTGTGATGCTGGGATTGGGAAGATTCAATTTCTTCCTCAGCTTGGAAGGATTAAAATTTTGGATGAGATCTATCACCTCCCAGGAGAGTTCACTGACCAGCAAGTAGAGCCTGTTTGAGGATGCAACAAACAACCTGCTGTTGAAGCTGTGCAACTGGGCAGAAAAGAATTCAAGATTTGTTGGATGAACTAGAGGGAGTGAGAGAGAGGGATCACGGTTATGCAGCCTCGCAAGGTATTCAGCTGAAAGGGAAGAATCCTGGTTTCCAGTCACTGCTCTAGGAGTGTTTGTGTTAAACACATTAAACAGGCATTGGGTCTGAAAGCAGTCTCAGGGAAAGACTAGATTTTAGACATATGTCTGTCATTTCCTGCTGGATAGTTTAGATGGCTCCTGGATCAGTTTGGTAGATATGAGCCCATTCTGAGGCATCTACTATTCATATATATTGTATTGAAAGCTGATGCCTTTCCCTCAGATTCCTGGATTTCACTCTGGGGCACTAGTAACTTATCTCTTTACTGGATCTAGCCTGGAGTAACTTGTCGAAGTTCACACAAGAAGTCTTTGGTAGGGACATTGGCAAGGATGTTGGCAGAAGTTGTAGCCTATCCACTGGGTTATCTTTCCTATCTAAAGGATCATTGATCAAAGACAAGTCTTTTTGAAAGCCAGGTTATATTCACTAGCCCAGATCCTGTAGCTGATGTAAATCTGCTTTGCTTTATTTACTTCAAAGGACATTTATGATTTATACAGCTAAGAATCTGATCAAAAACTGATGCAGCTCATAGCCTTTAGTAACTGGATGGTAACGATTGCAAAAACATTTGTTTTCCAGGGCCTATGGCTAAACTGAAGAGGCTGAGAAAAGGGTTGAAACTCTATGCATAAATGACACATATGTATTTGCCTCCCATTCCTCCTCCCCGCCACACCCCAATGTCACATTTCAAAATGTCAGACTGACTGCTTTACTATGGAAAAAAAATGTTTTTATCCATCACTTGAGACTCTGTATCTAACAGGATTCAGGGTTCAGATCTTTTATACAGCCGGAATAGTTCACATTTTTTGTACTTTATATGTCAGCCCCTTCATACTGTCCAAATGTGCACAGCACATTTTATTTACTATGATTGTGTGACTCCAGATGCTTGAGACTGCATTTTAAAATGGAATCCTGGCAAACAGTCTCAACAAAGAGAGGAGGAGGACTGTAACTAAAAGAGTCTATGCTTTAAAGAAAAATACTAAACAAAACAGATGGTTTCTAAACAGTTTGCCAAAGAATGGTAGAGGGGAGTAGGGTGGGGAGGAAATAGCAACAACAACAAAGAAAAAAAGACCAAACTTGGTTCATTTCTTGCGGTTGTAATTCTGCTTTCAGTTGGATAATTTAAAAAAGGCTCAGAAAATTACCAAGCCCTGAATTGCTACCCCACATGACCTGGCTTTGGTGCTGGTGGTTTACAGGAATTTGACTTCAAAAACAGAAAGAATGACTACAGAGTAGAAAGAGGGAAAATGGCATTTAGTTTTAGAGTCTGCTATTTTTAGCTAGCTTCTAGCTCTTTAAGAGACTTTTTTTTCTCTTCCCATTAAACTTCAATCTAGCTTGTACAATTTTCTGACAACAGGATCAAAAGTGCTCACATACTGTTAGTGCTATATTTGCAAAATTTACAAATTACTATCAAGTGTCCTGAGCGTTGGCACTTTGTTTTTTCCACATTGCAAGTGAACTGATCTCTCATCTGGCCCATCCAATTGTTGTGTCTTGTAAAAGTGCTGCTCCACGAGTCAATGATAAAGGAAGGTTCTTTAGACAGCAAGTAAAGGGATGGGGGAAAAGGGGGTGTTCTTCAAGCTACAGAATAGGTATTTTTCATGCCTCTGTCAGAGTCCTATGGATTTTCTTCTTTCTTTCTTTAGTCTCTGCTTATCCACATTAGGGCTGAAAGAGTTTGGGTGTGGTTACTTTTGGATTCAGCCAGAGGGGATGTGATGGAGTGGCATGAGATGTACTTTCTGTTGCTTTCTCCCTCTGATAGTACAAAAAAATAGACTAGCCAATCTAAGAAGATTATTTTCTTTCTCTCATTTTTATGTCATTACAGTATGCCTCTGCAAACCTCTCTACTAGACCATGAATAAAGAGATCAGATAGCCCATTTGGATCTCCAAATTGCTCCATTTTTAAATTACATTACTTTGGCTTTCCTACATCATAATTTATCAACTTGATTTGTGTAATGATTTCACAATTACAAAACTATTTGGAATTTCTGGAATTCTAAAATTAGCTTAATTGACAATCCACTACATTTTTAAATGTATTTTTGCAGGCATCTCTGTATTGCTCATCATGGTAATAACAAAGGACCTTATAGTCTCCAGATTTTTAAAAAAAATATACTGCTCCCAGTGAGAAGATGGTACTGGTTTAATGCAGTGCAAAAAAGAATGTAACAACAGTTGTGAGAAAAGGTAAGAGGTATATTACATTGTAAGCACTGTGGCATATTAGAATAGCTGATAAATACTGCACTGGGAATTATGAAAAGAAATGAGAGCCGAAGGCTGAATAAAAGAGTGCTATATGCAGCTGTTCATGTTTAGGTCAGTCATGTGAATATTGCTTAGAATCGTTATTGATTCTTGAAAGTCATTAGTCTCTAGTTGGCTGGTATGAAAATAGCTAAGCCCTAATTTCAAACTTAAAGATCTGAATCGGAGTTGATCCTTAGCCCAAAAACATCCATTTTAGCCACCTAACTTAATTGAGCCCTGACATTCTGATTATCATCTATCTCAGCACTTTATTTCTGTGAAGGAATCATTCTTTAAACTAAATACTATCTTTGCTCTGGTACCAGGATGAAAGCTGCCATGACTTCATTGTTCTCTTCCACTTCATTGTTGTCATCTGTTTCCAGGGACCTTTTATAATGACCTGAGATGCTTGTTGAGTGTCACCCCTACTTGCTTCAGGGATGTATTTGGTAGCCCTGCCCTGAGTCATCTGTAGTTTTTAACTGTAATGTTTTGTAGGTGAACTGTCAGTGCAGCTTCAGCACTTCAGACACTATTTTCTTTGAAGCCTTCAGCAAGAACTTCCTTGAAGTCCTTGCTCAAGATCTCTGTACATACGCTTTCATTATTATAGACGGTACATGTTCTTATATTCCAACTTGCCTAAATTATGGATAGCTGCTAATATATCTATATCCATTAGCTGGTCATAGTCTCATATTCTGTCTCTCTTCTCAACTGAGAGCTGATATTAATATCAATTATAGATGAGCCTGAACCAAAATGAGTTTTGGGACAGTTTGATTTTTTTGGGTCTGAATCCAGATTTTGCAACTCAAGTAAATAGCCGTGATAGGCCATCCTTTACTGAGCCAAGGACTACTACATTATTAAGATATAACTGAATATTTAAAAATTGAAATATGCTGGTCTTGTATTATTAAACCTTGCAACTATGCAACACAGATTAGGAGGAAATGCCTTCCCAGGTTCCCGAGGCAAACTATGTAAAAGCCACTCCCCTGTTTTATGGTAAACAAGAACCTTCATATGAGTTTTTTCTTATTTTTAATGTGATATCTCCAACTTCAATATAGAAAATTAGATGTGAATCATTTATTTACATTCTCCTCACTCAATTTCATCTGTCTAACTAGCTAAATTGATCCTTGCATTGGTATCTGCACCAATTCAAACTACTGCATTATCATCAAAGGGTATAAATTATGACAAAATATTCATATCTTGGATATGGGATAAAGTTTACAGTGATTCCATTTTGTATAAAACATAGGACAAGGAACTCCAGACTTGGCCTGATTTTTAGAACAGAGAATTAAACAGGTCTTGCATATATCACATACATATTAGATAGTCTTAATCTTGTTCTTTCTCTGACCAATGAATATTTAATATTTTATACCAATTGGGACAGCATCAAGAAGAGAGAGCAAGTTAAAACATCCACCCTATACCTTGACAGTTAGAGCTTTTTTCTAGGATGTAAGAGACAAGTTCAAGTCTCTGTTCCAAATTGGGCTGAGTAGAACTGGGTCTAGTCTGGGTCTCCCATATCCAGATAGTACCCTAACCCTCAGAAAACTGGCTTTTTTGGATCATCTACACCTCAAGAAAGGCCTCAAACTTGGATCTGTAACATGCTGCTGGACTCCTGGCTGTTGTAGTACAGCCAACGGGCAGCTGTAGCAATGGCTATTTTTAGACCCTTGACCTCACAAGACGGTGTTCATCTCTGCTGCCTTGGTTGCTCCCTGTGTTAGGGTGTGTAAGGATAAAGCTGAGTGAGGCTTCTGCCCCACATCATGATTAGCTGGGCTAGCTGAACCTAAATGAGGGCCAGCTGAGCCCTGGTCCCT
>NW_005842511.1:487448-491628 GCF_000455745.1 Alligator sinensis | reverse complement strand
TCCTGCTGATGGGTCTGCCTTTGAGGAAATTCTCTAGCACCTGAACCTTGTTGCACAACTTACTGGTCTTCAGACCTTGAGCACCTCCTCTTCTGGTAACTCCTCTGCTTTCTGCCCCAGTATCCCTGATTGTGCATCCAGCCCCTCGGATTTTGGACTTGGCTTGATCTCATCTTGTTTTCTGATCTCTGATTCTAGTTGGTATTTGGTTACTGACTCTCAGCTTCTGACCCTCACCCCTGCAATCTCTGGTTCTACTCCTGCCTCTACCCACTAGGCTGGACATCCCAGCGTGCCATAACAGGGTCTGTGTAAACGTACAAATGAACCCAAATAAGTTTAGCAGTTTACTTTGAGCAGTTGGAAACCATACTGGTAGAACCTTGTACAAGATTCAAAGAGGCCTAGGAATGGACACTGGCTACCCCAGTTCTACTGGGAGAAGGGGAGGGTCTGGTATCTTTAGTCCCAGTGTAGGCAGGGCCCATGCACTTTGGGTATGGGTGGAGACAGATCCAGGTCCAAGCAAGCAGGACTTGGAACTGCTGGACCCACCCGCTCCCATACCCAAACTGCATGTACCCTTTCTCTCCTGGGATTGAAGACCTCAGACCTGCCGCACCCCACACATACATATGTAAGGTCTGGGGTCTTCAGTCCCAACAAGGGCCAGTCAGTGTCTGGGGAGGGGGAGGAGTAGGGGGGTCTGAAAACAATGGGGCAGGAGCAGGTCAGGGGCCAGTTCTAGTTGGTTATTTTCCCTGTCTGCTCAGGGTACCAGGGCTAACAGCTGCCCAGCCCTGGGGTTTTCCCTGACCCTCTGTTGTCACAGGTTTTCTGTGTCTTACATTACAGCCCAAGTCACATACTGTCCCCCTGGAAGCAGTGGGTGGAGCAAGGTATACTCTGCAATGCTCAAAAATAGTGCAGGACCTTCTATCGGTGAGGTAAGAAACTCTATCAGAGGAGAATTCTGTCTTGTTCAACAAGGTAGAAGTTTCTACTAAACCCACCATTTTGGTCTGATAAAAACTCTTTGAACATTTCTACACTTAGGATTTTTATTAGTGGAACTACAATTCCACCACTAGAAATGCAATGCGTATATGTACCCTTAGTTATGCTATTGCTTGAGCTCATTGCTCTTTAGAATTTAAACAAATGCTAAACAATTAAAATGTTCCTGGACCATTATTGTTGCTTTCCAGCAAGCCCTTGTGCAAACCATAAATACAATTAACATGAGTGCAGCTTATCTTGGTTTGAATGTAGGCTAGGACCAGTTTAACAATCCACTGAGGATTTGCATCATTACAGCTGCAATGGTTCACGTCCATTCATGGACTAAATCCCTCATTGTGACCAATGCCTTATGTTTAGGAAGTCTAACCTTTGCAAAGGAGATTTGATTTTAGGGTTTAGAGCAAGTATTATGTATAGCTTCTAGCAGAAGACCTGAAGTCTGAATTGGATTCTAATTCTTGTTTCATTTATTATTTGTTTTGACCCTGAGCACTTGACCATGCGGTGTCTTGAATTTCCCCATTTGTAAAACCAAAATTATGAGTCTTGCCCACCTCCTGGGCTTAGAGTTTGTAAGGTATTTTGAAATTCAGAAATGAAAGGCATAGAAGGATATTGTTTGGTACATTTCAAGTTTACACAGCTTTCTTAACGTCTTCTGTATTGCTTGGGCAGTCAGTGCTTTTCATATGGGCTATGGTTCAAGTCATTAAAATCCTTGTATCTCTCTTTTCAGAAGGGTTTACAAGAACCTTATTTATTTTACTATGACAGTCCATCATGGCAATCTAAGCACCTGCTGTACTTTCCTACATACTTGGCTATGGTTGATTACAGATGTCTCGTTATAAAGGAGCTTTTGTCCATACTCTATTTTTTAAATCACTTGACATACTTTTTTCCACTCATTTAAATATTTAGTAGTTCTTAAGGAAGCTGCTTTTAATGTAAACTACATGTAATAATCATTATTTGGGTTCTATATTGGAATATGATGAGAACATATCAAGTGATCATCAGAGCAATAATGCTCATTTTACTACAACCTTTGAAAAATGTTTTCGTACCCAGCCAAGATCTGTTTGTCCCTAAGCCAACTCATTTCCCCCTTGAGCTTAATATGTATGGTTTCATTTTTGGTACTTGACCTACTTCGTAGAAGTGTCTTCAAATGAAACTAAATTAAGTATGAACAAACCAAAGCCTCACTCCCCATTTCTAAATCTATGAGAACTCATTTAAAATCATTTAGAAAATAACAGTCTCCTAAGAGACAGCTTGAACCATCCCATTATGCTAATTTGCAGGTTGTGTTATACTTTACATTTAATCCCAGCAATATCATGGCATATCATAGTCTAAATTATATGTGTCCCTTAGATAAAGCAATACATATATTTGTCATATAATGAGGCAGAAGGAGTCAAGCATGCCCTAAATGTTGGCTGAGATGTTTGGGGTGCACCACCTCATAGGAGCACCAAAAACTATGAGCAACTCAAAAAAGCAAGTTTTTCAGTGAAAATTGTCTTACATCCTTAACTATGAAAAGACTGGTTTCTCCATAATGTGTGCACCCAGTATTTAGAACACGGTAGAAGGTACACTATTGTTTCTACTGTTGCTACCATATATAACTCTCTACAGTGGTTTAAATCTGGTGGAAGTAAATGAAAATACCCACTTTTGCACCAAGGCTAGGCTAAAAACACAACCAGGTAATCAAAACAATCTAAACCTCTCCTTTCTTAAATATGCAGCCTCCTTCTCCTGCTGGACCCACCACCATCCTTCTGTATTCCTGTGTTTGACAAGGTATGTAGATGATCTCCTTCCTCAATTCTAACAAACTTGTATCAGATTTGTTCACCAGAGCGCCCCAAGGGATGATGAGGTCGAACAGTTATAAACTACTGCAAGACTGTTTCAGGCTGGACATAAGGAAGAATTTCTTTACTGTCCAAGCCCCCAAGGTCTGGAACAGCCTGCCATCAGAGGTGGTTCAAGCACCTACATTGAACACCTTCAAGAGCAAATTGGATGCTTATCTTGCTGGGATCCTATGACCCCAGCTGACTTCCTGCCCTTCGGGTGGGGGGCTGGACTCGATGATCTTCCAAGGTCCCTTCCAGCCCTAATGTCTCTGAAATCTATGAGATATAAGAGGCCCAACTCCTTCAAATTCAAATCTACTACTCAATGGATGCATCGACATGTGCAATTAATTCTCAGCAATAAACTCTGGCACATATCATGCTTTGGGTTGCACCCAGGACCGCAGCAGGTCAGAGCAGCCCTGACTGGTAGAAGGTCCAGTGGGTCAACCTGCAATGGCTGGTCCAGTGGGTCAAGCCCAAGGCTGCTCCAGCACAGCTCAATGTGTTCCAGAGGCTCTAGATGAGGCACGAGGGTGCTCCAGTGTGGGGCTAGCCAGAAGGCAGCAACCGCATTGAAGCACCCTTATGTCCCAGCCAGCTGAGCCAATGTCTACATGTGCATTGCTGCACACACAAAAAACTCCACAGCAGGAGTTTCTTAGTTTTGTGCACTCCAGTAGAGCTGCACGTTTAAACACCAAGATGTTTACTGTGGAGCTAATTGGGCAACTCAGAAGTAAACATCTTGTGTAGATGTGCCCAATGTGACTTTATTTAACTTACTAAGTAGCAATTGTGACACAGGTAAGAGACTTCCAATGTGATTAAAAATCATATAGGCCCCAACAGCATTTGAAAAAAAGGTAGGAAGTAAGGTTTTTTAGGGGAGGAAGAAGGTTGTAGTGTGGAGTCACAAAGAAATGAGGAGTCATTGAGAAAAGAACACAGGAGTATTTAATCACACATTTTTAATTGCAAGAGAGAGAGAGCACTAAGTCAATCTTTAAGTCTTATTTGTGAGGTAGGAAAAATATATATGCAACCTCAACCACTTCTCCCAACCCCAATTTAAAACATTTTAGGAAAAAGTATTTTACAATATTCTTTCTCTCTCATTTCTGCTTCCAGTCCTCATTTTTGCAAAGTGGTATGTGGAAGAATGCCATTAAATACCTCGCAGCACCTATGCTGTTTGAGAAGGCACCATGCAGTGCTATATTTTACCTTTTGTATTTTACATGTCTTACCAAATTAATCTAGTGAATCAAAATTTAAATAAA
>NW_005842511.1:482733-487417 GCF_000455745.1 Alligator sinensis | reverse complement strand
CCTGCTGATACCCTTCCATTTTTATATAACACAGCCTATTATGCACACAGCAAGTAGTTCTTTAAATCACATGAGAACATATTGTACAGAAATTCTCAAGAGAAACACTGGTTAACCAATTTTCTCATGAGCAGTTCAATGAGGAAACATTCCTTTACCATTCCAGATTTGCACCCAGCATGACCTAGTAGACGTGACCCATTTGCACTCAAATCTGTTTGCATTTGCCTCCTGTTGATATTTGTATGAGCTGTTTCTGAGAAACTTGCAGCACTGTCTTAATGTTGGCAGGGGTTTCTGTGTGACCAAGTGTCATGTGGGATCCCCATAGCACAAGTAAATGAACCCGTCTCAAAATTGACAGAATCAATTTTCATTTCTGAAGTCAGGCAGGCTTTCATTTAATGTGTATTGACTCTGTAGAGAGATAATAACAACGTTGCTGCTTTCAGTGAAAAAGCACCATTACTGAGAACAATGCATTCAATAAATGTATGCCAGACCTTCTCTTCCCCAGACCACTGTCCTCTTATAGTTACAAGCTAGGAGCTCTCCAGAAGCACTTTGTCTGCTACCTGTCCAGCATTACAGTCTGGGAGTCTTGGGCCCAAAAAGAAGCCAGTATATTATTAGGCATCAGCCCAAAGAATAGGGAGATGATGAGGAAGTGAGTATGATTCCTCCCTAGAACTCTACCAAGACATGGGCCAATGAGCTGGCACAGTCTACCATTCATCCTGTCAGCTGGAGGATTCTTGCCCACAGTGTAGTCACCATATGTTTGGCTCCTGACCATGCAGCAGACAGTCTTTGGAATAATATACTGAAATCAAACAGATTTCTCTCTCAAGAGCTTACAAACATCAAGTATTTTCAATTGTTTGCCAAGCTTTAAATAGACAAAGCTGGAAATGGAATGAATCAGGTTCTAAACAAATTGCTTCTCAGCCTTTTATAGGCTAAGATCATGTGATACCCAATAAATAGAAATATATACAAAGATGGAGCAAAGGCATACCAATCACAATTGGATAAAAGGGAGGTAATGCATTCTTAGAGTGATATATTTTATTAGACCAACAACACAGTTGGTTGAATAAAAGATATCACCATAGAAATCCTTGTCTTTCACATAATTTCTGGACCTTCACGGCTACATTATTGCTCTAATGCTACTGTAATTGCATAAAATGCATTGATTAGCTGATCAGATAATGACTCTGTTAGGGCTATGGCTGGTGGGGATGCCTATATAGCTACATTCTTCCAGCTGAATACCATATGTCCTCTGAAGCATTTAATGTCAGTGCACAATTACAGCATGATATTATTAAATATTTGATCTTGCTTTTTCCTCCAAGATCTGACTTGTATATTCTTGTTCCTGAAGTGAAAAGGAAGTGCCTAAATTTGAGCAGGATCATGCCCAAATTAAAAGACTTGCTTATCTAGTTCCTATTTTTTGACTGAAGTAGAAATAACAGCAATTCTTCTTTGAAGTTTTCCTCTGAATTTTGATGATATAAAACATTCCCATACAACGCTTTAATATTCTAATTAAAATATGTGTTACATGGTTTGACATCCTATTTCATTTCCTTGTAAGCCTGACTGAAAATGCTATCATGAAAAATTTACTTGTTGTTTCGTTTTGAAATACTGTCCTCTTTTACAGAGGTTTCCCTACTGTGGGAGAAATATTTAAGGGCCTGGTTGACATTATAGACATTAGGGCTCGAAGGGACCTTGGAATCTCATCAAGTCCAGCCCCCTGCCCCAGGGGCAGGAAGTCAGCTGGGGCCAAAGGATCCCAGCAAGATAAACATCCAATGTACAAGATAAATGTCCAAGTTGAGTTTGATTAGAGTCAATATACAAATTTTAAAATCTGCTGGTGAATATCAATAGCATTTAGGCTTTTATTAAAGCTGTCATAAAAGCATTCCAGAATTCAGAAAGAATAGTATCACTAAGATTTACATATGTATTCATACTCTCTCTTTCAATGTTGATTTACATCTACTTAACCTCTGGATATATTCCATAAAAAAGCTAAATTAACTAAGATTAAGATTGCTTGAAAAATATAAACCTCTTATGCATGTGTGTAACTAATCCTATCCATATGTTATCTCTTTAGAACACAGCATATTCTACATACTTATATATATATTTATTGTTCATAGAGAGCTTTATATTTTAATTCTTGTACATGTACAGTAGTCGAATTGTCATAATGATCCATTATGTCTTTGTTTTATATACGCTTTCTCCTTCTAAGCATATATTTTAACAACTTAGTTGAGAATATTTGCTATGAACATATTCTTTTAAACAATCAGCATAGTTTTCCTGTGGTCTAAATCAGGGAATGACAGAATTAACAAAGAAGCTAACAACTGAAAATGGAGATGACCTGAGTAGGCTGATAATTTTTCACTACTGCATTGTGCTCTTAAACATAATTTGCAGCATGTTCTCTAAAACTAGTTTATTGTATATTTTACAAATTACTTTCTAAGATATTCAGAGAATAATATACAAAACAGGAACATGTGACGTATCTACACTGAGCCAAAATAATGTAATGGTTTCTCAGTACTCTACACACTAATTTTCAGTAGTGTCAGATTCCCATGATATTTCAATGACAACTGAAAGTGTAACGTATGAATGTGGCAGGGCACCTTTGGTGCCTGCCACTTTAAGGGCCAGAACAGGCAGCAGAGCAGCCTTTAGGTGGATTCACTCCCAATCAGGAGTCACATGACCAGCAGGAGGCTGACTAATTGGGAAGTGGAACCAGCTCCCTGATATAAGGATATACAAGCAGGCCCTGAGTAGTAGGGCCAGCAGTTTCCTGCCAGCAGCTGGAGGAGCAAAATAGCCTGGCTGGAGCTGCTGCTCACATAATTCCTTTTGAAGGTACGGCGCAAGAACTATGGGGATGGTGGAGGTTTCTGGTCCTGTGGCATGACCTAAAACTACAGTTTGCTGGGGCTGGATGATGTGGTGGGGCTGCTTTTGGCAAGGCAGCTTCCAGGAAATGCCACAACTGTGCCAATAAATGGTGAGCATGGGTTGCCAGAAATATTCGGCCCCTGCTGCCTTGTAGGTTACCCCATGGAGGGGAAAGTCTAGGGAAGCACAGCCTGAGAGAAAACCACATGGGACAAGGCCCACTGAGTGGGTCCTGAGGCAGGGCCCAGGCCCATAGTATGGGGTCTGGCCAAGGGTCCAGGTTGTCTGCAGGCACCTGAGACCTGAGTGGGCCACTGGCCATGGGGGCTAGACACATCTGTAGACAAATGAGGCACATGGGGTGTAAGGCCCCATAGCCCCAGCAAGGCGGTAGTGTAGGATCTGGCAGCCATGTAGAGTAAGGCCTTATGGGGCCTGAAGGGCTGCTCATGGGCTGACCACAGTAGCTGGAGTGGAGGCCCTAGTGAGAAGGCAGAGGCCCAGGCATGATAGAGTAAGCCTGAGGCAGAGTATATACTTTGGATGCCATCTGCAGGGCATGGGACATGGTATAGGGGAGGTTATAGCTATATATAACCCCCTAGGCATTATATCAGGGCATAAAATGGGTAGCCTCCCATACTGTACATCAATTATTTATACATCAATATGTGGCATACTGCCCTAGACAGGTGAGCAGGCCGATGTTGGGAACAGCCTCGTGACTTCCCCCTGTCACAATGACATTGATACATAATGTTTTCCATACAGAGTGATATAATAGTCAGATCCATTGGACAGACTAGTGATTTTGTTGCATTAAATTTCATGTCTTACAAATTGTGCCTGATTTGTACATGGGCACAAATACTGTACCTTGTGTCCTCTTCCCATTTGAGCAAGTAGGCCTCACAATCTGTTCCAATTTTTTTTTATTCTATAAGATATTCACAAATTAATAGATTTTAAGACCAGAAGGCACTATTCTAGCTATCTACTCTGACCTTCTGCACAGACCAATACATGGAAGCTTACCCATTGAGGACCTCCACCAGAGGTTCATCTCAAGTTCCCAGAATGAATGCTAGGAATCTTAACCTGACAAATGTTAAGCATTATATTTGTTTTATTATCATCCCATGAATACAGTGAAAAAAATGATAAATGAACCGTGTAGACATAACTGTCCCTTTATCCCTCCAGTCTAAGTATTAACAGGCTGCTCCTGAGATATGTAATCTAATTAATCTAGGAATTTAAATCAGCCTGATGGGTCAGAATAAACCCAGGTAGTCCTAATCCTACCAATTTCCATGCTTATGTTCTGATTTTATACAGGTAAAATGTGTCTACCAGTGTTTGTTAGAGGTGTGCTAAACTCTTGTGGCCATTTATCATCGTTTATATGATAATATAAATTAGATTATCTGCCAGTTTTCAGAGATTTAAATGCCATAACATTATTTAAAGCAGCATAGACCTGTTTTTAGAGGAACATAGGAACATTATACATGTTCATTTCTGTCCTTCATGGTGTTAGGTTGAGTTGAAGATTGGTGGTTTGATATTCTCTTTTTTTTCATGCAGACTGTCTTCAGCCAACTAGAAAATGGTATTGTTAAATCTAACTCCTTCCACTGCATCAGCAGTCATTTCCTCTTAGTTCTCCATCTGGGATTTTGATAGTTTTGGTCTAACATGTAGACTTGAAGTAAAACATAGA
>NW_005842511.1:481645-482702 GCF_000455745.1 Alligator sinensis | reverse complement strand
CTTTCCCTTTAGTATTACTATGAAGTCTATGAAACCTTTATTTTATGGGTATTATTTTTCAAAGCTGAAACATGAGTGCTAGTGGCAACCAGTTTATTTCAGGAGATGCTTCTGTTTGTGAAGAGGAAAGTGAGCAATTTTTCATGGAGACCTTGCTGTTTGCCTATTCTGGAGATGTCTGCACTAATCTAAAATAAGTTCAGGTCCAGAAATATTAAATGGCTTTTATACCCATAGTCACAAAATGCCATGGATTTCCTTTCAGAGAACTAAATGCAATAATCTTTGATTTGATGTAGGGTATGAATATTGCTGTTTCTGTCATGTTATTATGAAAGCACCTTTGGGAGGCTGTGTTCCATATTCACTTTTCACAAGAAAAAAATCTTCCTTGGTTCAAGGGTAACTCATGATTTTCCTGCACTCTGATTGAGGGTTAAGATAATTCCCTTACTATGCTTGAAATAAACTCAGCGAAGTAGGTAAATGTTATGATTATAGAGTACCACTTGCACATTACATTTGGGAGAAAACTTTTTAAAACCTATGATTGGCTGAAAATCTTAAACTCTTCCAGTAAAATACTAGTGAAATAATGTGCAGTATACACTTCTGAAGCAGAAGGGAATCATCTTTTCATTTGAATATTTGTATTGTTGGACCTCCCAACCACTGGCTTATGCTGGCAAGAAGGCTAAATTAATCTGAAAAGTGCGGTAAAGAAGGGAGTATGCCTTGGTTTGGTTTTATTTTGAGTTTCAGTTAAATAAGGTATTCTTTATTGTGCATCCTCTAGTCCTGGGTTTTTGTAGACTGTTTCTGTTTCATCCCAGAGATACCTGTATTTTAGTGAAGGATTCATAAATGCATTATTATTATTCACTATTAATTGGAGTTACCATGCTAACATGTTTTCTACACTTTTACTTCCTCTTTTATTTACATGACTACTTGAAGAAAATTTAGGGGAATCAGATTTTACATGAAGGCAGAGCCCTGCACCAAGAACACAGTTAAATGCACAATCCAAGCCTTTTCTAGTTAGCCTGCAGTGCTG
>NW_005842511.1:473137-481614 GCF_000455745.1 Alligator sinensis | reverse complement strand
GAAAGAGTACATATTATATTACAGCCCCACTAAGGCATGACACCATGCTTTCCATAGTGACCCCTCCATCTGTTAAACTTTTAACTCAATTTAATTAAACCATGAAATACAGTATGGGGTTTTTTTCTTGCATTCCTGAGGAGTGTGCATGCATTTTGTTTAGTGATCTTCTATTTAATCTTTAGATTTCATCATTATTGCCAAAGCTTAAATACAAGCCTCTCTTCACAAATCCAACCTTAATACAGTCTTGAGTAAAAAGTTTAGATATTTTTTCCATATTATGTCCCATAACAGAACTTGTCCTGCTGAGATCATTAAGAAAAGCATAAGGTTTCAAGCATTCAAACATTTGAAAAAAACTAGGGTTCTCTGAGCACTGGGAAAGAAATGTGATTTTCTGTGGATTTTGAACTTTTCATAAAAACCTGGAGAATTTTTGACAAGGGTAAATCTTCTGAGGATGGATTTTGTTTTGTTCCTGTTATTTTTGTAGGTTTTATTCCTAACCCAGTATTGTAAATATAGGCACACTGCGGGTTAGAACTACATTATTCACAGACACATCCTCTGCATCTTCCAAACTTGTTTATGCTAATGCCTACATTGAAGAGTAACACTTTTTACAGTGAAAACTAAAATATTTAAATAAAAAGAAATAAGCTCTGTTCAATAATACAACTCAAACCACTGCTACCCTTGGTTCTCACTTTATGGTATGCACTTTGGTTTGAGTGCATGCCTCCCAGAAGTGATAGGGGCTCCTATGTACATGTGGGCATCCTGCTCTGACCCATTGGAAATCCAACATGTTGGAGCACAGCATGGAAATTGAAGTGCTCCCTCAGCCTTCTGCGTCATTTGTATCAGCGTCCCTGCACTGAAAAAATGGTGGCAGGGTGCTTTGAAATAAAACACATTCAATGAGCTTTAGTGCAAAGTGCCCCGCCACCATTTTTTCAGTGCAGGAATATGTGGGGACACTGATACATGTGGTGTGGGGCCACTGATACACGTAATGCGTGGGCACTTGTAGTTAGTGTGACTGCTAATTAAAGTGCCTGAGGCTGCGTTCCAAAGCACATGTAAAAATGCCCTAGAAGTCTAAATAGGACCTGAGGAAATGACTGTATTTCCTCTAAAACTTCTGTATTAAAAAATTGCAACTAATGCTGCCCCTAGTAGCAATGGCCATTAGCACAGAATGGATGTTTATGACACCAGCTTTTTAGCTACCAAATACCAGGATTGTTCAATACAAGTATGTGAATCAAAAGTTTAAATTGGTTCCATTGTTGACAAATCTGCTAGAAAAATATTTGTGGGGAAAGGAGTTACAGCACTGGTTGTTCAAATTTAGATTTTTGTCTACCTAGTACCAAAGGGCCGTGTTCCCTTCTAGAGATCATAAACACCAAGAAGTCTAAGCTGGGCAGGGGTTAAAAGAGATTTTTTTTCTGTTTACCACAAACCCAAGTATTTTTAGTAAGCACTCTGTGGCTAAGAAATGCAGTTTGAGGAGCTGTCCTGACCTTACTGCAATTCAGATATAATCTGAGTAAACAAACATTTCTGCTCCTAGAGACTTTACAAGTCACATAACTGGTCTCATTACTTGATAAGAGCCTTGAGCTGAAGCACAGACCAAATATCATTACCCTTTGTTGGTACACTACTTCCTTCCAGGACAAGTTCAGGTATTTTATGACATTTGGATGCATAGTAATGCTGAAGAAAATTTGCTTGGTTCTATTTTTGCTTCAAAGCTCCCTTTGCAAACTACAAGTTTTAAATCATTGAGACTACCCATGTGAAATGGCTAAGGGGCATAAACTGATTTAAGGATTTTAAATTTAAAACAGGCTGGTAATCCCCAATGGATCAGAAATGTGAGTAAAAAAGAGTTTATCCAGCTGCCCTGAAAGGTTGTATATGGTGTCTTTGTAAGGTCTGAGCCTGAAGACCTGATATTGCCTCCTCTAGAAACAGGGAGTTATCTGTGTCTACATTTATTTATGAAGGGGGAATACTTTCCACACAGTTTAACCTGAAATTTAGTTTAGTATTGCTGGCACTTATTTCATGGCAGACAGGGAGGAATTTAGGTTTTTTTCACTGACCTGAATATTACAAATTTAAAAAGCTACTAACTACTGTCAAGAGCTGGTGTGTGATGAATTTCTCCCATACTTTCTAATTCGACTGACACTCTTCCACATTTTATAACCCCCTCCTGCATTTTTAGAACAATCCATGAAACTATTAGGCAATGGGTAGCTCCTGATTAGATACTTGCTACATAGGCACAATGTTAATCTCTTGTTTTTGGAGACTATGGCTCTGAACAGCAGTAGATGGCATGTTGACTAGTGAGACTGCTTCATTTTCTCCTTGGTTCCACTTCTGGTATTTTAGTGGCATAGAACAAGCAGAAATAGCTTTACCTCTTCCCAGTCTAAGCTTTTGGTAGCCAGAAGGGACACAATAGGAAAAACAAAAAGGACAGAGAGACTGTGGAATGCAGAATGAAGCACTGAAATGAAAGATTAAAGGAACATAGGAGCTTAGACAGGTGAATGCAAAAGGAGAGTGTGGGACCCTACAGAATTCAGGCCAACTGTACTGAAATGAAACGGGAGAAATCAGGAGTATCACCTAGATATGATAGACTGATTTCTTCTATATAAATATTAACAATAGATAGAAATGAAAAGGTCATAAAATGTTCAAATGAGGACAAAGGGAATGCAGGGTGAAAGGAAGATAAAGAGAAAAGAGATAAAAGGATGAGATGCTTTCCTTTCGTGGAAAATACAGGAAGGGGAGAATTTAGAGCCCCATTATCAGAGAGGCATCCAGGGGAGAACTCTCATTCCTGTCTTGCAGGAGGAGAGAGAGGAAGAGATCTTCTCTATAGACACTAGAATGAACAATGACCCTTCTTTTCCTGAAGACTTAGCAGGTCACTGGATGCTCTCCACTCAAGAACAGAGCTATAGTCAGGGCAGGAAATTTAGTGGCTATGCCTAGAGCTTGAATGTAGGGAGTGAGAAAGATCAGATGAGAATCTGAGGAGGAAAGACTGAGGCTGGGGGAGGGAAAGGGAAATCTGAGAACGGAGAGATAGGACAGAACAGGTCAAATTAAGGGGAGGAGTGTGACCAGAAGAGTTTGTGACCTCTAGAACCTAGAACAGAACGCAAGATATTTGAGTTTTTATCTACGCAATACTAATAGACCCCTTCTAATGTTGATACAGCTTATACAAGCAAAAGTGTTCTTTCTGGTATAGCTTAAACCAGTTCCCTGGAGGGAATTAGCTATACTGGTGTAAAGAATTTTTTTTTTTTTTTTTTGCACCAGTAGGACTATATCAACATACACTTGCCATCACGGCTATGCTGAATAGAGGTACATTTTTTTCACAAATCTAAACAACACAAGCTATATCCATGCATGTTTTCAAATGTAGACATGTCTATTTCTCCAGTGTCATCAGTACCCATGATGTTTCACCTTTCTCTAGTGCTAGTCCACCTAGAAGACTGCAAACTGCTGCTGTAATTCACCTATCTTAATTTTTCTGTTTCTCAGTTGCCCATCTGTAAAAAGGTGATGATAATAGCTTGACAGTTTACACAGGTATCCTGAAAATTAATTCATTGACATCTCTGACATACTCATATGCTATAGTAAGTAGCATCCTAGAAAAAACCATGAGGAAATTAATTATTATACTGTTAGAGTGACATATGACTGGAACCACCCATCAAATAATTAGGAGAAAACAAAATATTGAGGGAGGGTGGAGGGAGAATGAAGGGGTGTGGGGACCCCCCCACATACTCCCCGACATTACACAGCCCCCACTGCCAGCAGCAGGTGGGGGCACTCAGAGCGCTCAGGACCCTCTCAGGCATTTGTGCTCGGCCATGTGCAGCTCTGGCCAGTACTGCATGTGGGGGTGAAAAGCACAGTCTATCTAGCCCACCTCTATTGCAGGGGCTCGGCATGGCAGGCATGCAGCTCCCACACTTGCATGGCAGTGGGGGAAGTCCCACAATGGAACCAGCTATCTTTGTCGCTCCCTGCCACACAGGTCCTGGGACTCCATCGGGAGTGGAGGGAGCCCTACCCTGTGCTTTCCCATGGAGTCTTGGGACCTGCACTGCAGAGGTGGGGAAGGCAGCCAGCTCTAGCACAGGGCTTCCCCAAGTGCCATGTGAGTACGGGAGCTGCACACGTGCCACGCAGAACACCACAATAGAGGCGGGCCAAGAAGTCTGCACTCCTCACTCCCATGTGCAGCACTGGCTGCAGCCATGTGCCACTAGGCACTATTGCCTGCTGCTGCTGCTGGCAATGGGGGCTGCAGGCCATGTGGAAGTATGTGTGGAGGGTCCCCACACCCCTCCACCCTCCCTTACACCCACACCCTGCCCAACTGAGTTCCACACTTCTGCTGCTTCCCTGGGTGCGGGCTCCATGCTGCCACCAACCCCAACCCCATGCTCCCTACCCCCACCCAGCTGCAGCTCCCCCCCTGCCTCTGCCCCCCCCCAACTCCCGCTGCTTCTACGTGTTGCCCAGAGTAGGCAGGACACTGGGGAAGCCAAGCAGATCACCTGGGGTGTCTATAGCAATTGCAGCAGCATTCCCACCTGGAAGATGCTGCTGGCTAGGCTGGGCCCTTCTGCCTATGAGGGTGGGAGCAAGGCACAATAGCTATATTGGGGGGTGTATGTATATGTGGGCATCTCACTCCCACCCTCATGGGCAGAAGGGCTGGGCAGGGTACAATTCATTGGTTGGTGCCCACAAGCCAGATGAAAGTGCCTGGAGGGCTGGATCTAGCCTGTGGGCTGTATTTTGCCTGACCCTGCTCTATCCCAACTACATAGGTGGTCCAATAAAGGATATTACCCTAAGAAATCCTTGAAATTCTTTAGGATATGTGTTCAATTCCCCAAAATAAATGCATTTACTAGGCCCTGAACTCCAGTTTATTTACTTGCTTAGTTTTTCAAAAATTAGCTACTATGGGTTTACATTGGAGATGCTTGTAAAGGGCTGAAAAGGGGTCTCAAACACCAGTGTTCTGTCCCAGCTCCTGGAAGACTTCTGAGGAGGCAGGCATGGGATAGACCTTATAACTCTGCTCTGTTCCTTGAGTGTGAAATTGTCTCATCTCCAAATTTAGAAAATAATTTTATATAAATCTTCATATGAAGGCAGTTTGTCCTTAATTGGGGGTGGGGTGGGGATCTTGATTAGGAACTTTTATTATAGTTTTTCAGTTTTTTACCATGTGAAAATAACAGACAAGAGTTTAGATTTCAAGCTCTTGGGTTTTCCATTATATAGAGCTGAAACAGCTCAACAATAGCTCTTTCTGTTTGGTAAGTGCAGTAGAGAGTGGGAGAAAGGAAGACACCTGAAAGCATCTATGAGTTAGTAGTGTATAATGTGGGCACACTGCTGTCAGTAAGTGGTTGCCAGAACTATACATCTTGGAGTTTCCAAGTATATTGCTCCCATATTCCTATGAGAATAGCAAAGAGACAGACAGAACTGGAATAATGAGAAGAACATAAAGCACTGCATGAAGATTGCTGGGTACTAGGTTTAGGTAATGCTGTGTAAAGAGGCTGAAATAGAGGGACAGCATTCTGAGTATCCCTTCTTTTCCCTTATTGAGGATATTATAGTGTGATATTGCTGCCTTGAAGATTGATGGGTTTTTCATTGAAAAGTGCAGGTTTCAAAAAAGCTGGAGTGAAACTACAATTATTTTAGTGACCTAAGGCTTTGACTTGTCATATCAATGTGGTATGACGTGATTTAACAGTTTGTGAGCTCTTAATTCTAGTTTTGGTTTCATTGACTCTTTGAATATCCCTACTCCTATTAGTACCATTTACAGTATCCGTGCATTCCGTCTCCTGTGCTAAAACTTGGAAGTCTGGAACCTGGGGAGTACCTCCACATATGGGACAGATATTAAAGAGCACGAGCAATTTAATTACCTTGCCCTCACAGACAATGTAGACTATAGGTCTTCTTTGCTGTAATATACCCAGGGACTGTTGAAAATCATAGCATGTTGAAGAGGATATTGAATAACAATTCAATATACAATGAAGTATGTTGAATAAGGATAAGGGGAATATTTGGAGGATGTGAGATATAGAATATGGGGCTAGATGGAGTGATGTTCAGTCCTAGTATCATATCTGTTCTTATAGTCTTAGGGCCTTGGACATAAGGGAGTGAGCTTTGAAGCCCAACACTGTGGAGCATGCTGGAATGTTGCTTGAACTTAGCAGAAAATAAGAGGAGTAGTAATTTGAATATCATAGAGGTAAATCTTATTTTTGAAGGATCCCTCCCATTTACTCTTCTATGACCATCACTGCAAACATCCTGAACCTGACTATTCCAACATTCCAGCTGAGAGAGAACTGCTGACAGAAACTTTCAGTGCCACAGCAGCTAATAATGAATTAGTTTTCTTTTACACTGGGTAAGAATGTGTAAGTGGACAGTAATCACAAAACATCTGATTCATTGTAGATCCTCCCACCTGTACCTCATGGTAACTGCTTTGTGTACCCTTGCCTTTACACAACTAAAGAAGGTTGTAGCAGTACAACACAAAGGGTACTATCCTTCCTGGGGACTCATTTGCTTCTGAAGTACTCCCATTGTTATTGTGACTGCCAAAAATGAGCCATGAGCAAGGTTAAACAAAGTAAATGTAAGTGTGACAGATGTGAGTGCACTATAGTATAGTGATACCAAGCTAGTTTTAAATTAATTAGGTCAGGTATTGATAGTAGTCTAACCACAGCAACATAGAGCTCAGCATGAGCTAATTTAGCCTGGCTATGTAGTTACATTGCTGTCTGAACATATCTGAGAGAGAGGCCTAACACAGAACTGGTATAAGTTGGTGCCTGTAATGTAGCTGCAACGGCTTAGAGCAATTTTGCTGTCATTTATACTAGGGCAACGTAATGGTAAATATGTACACATGAAGTCAGAATTGGGCCCAAGGTCTTAATCTAACTTCATGCCTCTATTTTAAAATGAGTGAAGAGATCCTGCACAGCTAGTTCACCTTGCTACATAACATAATGATGACAGCACAATATTGTGTTCAGTTTAGTTGGCAACATTGGAAGTTGAATCATTTGTCCACTTGGGAATTTTCTTATTGCCTGGAAAAATGGTGAATGTTGCCCATTGCTCTTCCTCATTGCTCTTCTAAAGCAATAAGAAAATGGGGAATGAATCTTTGAGCAAGCATGAAAATAAAAAGAACATTTTAGGCTTCATGGAAGTAGACAACTCTTTATTACAAGTATGAAACATTGCAACAAGATGTTGGATCAGTTATTAATACTAATGTCTGGATAATGTGTCAGTGGGTGCAAGCCTGTATTGTGACATCTGGAGTGTTTTAAAAAAGTTATGGAAACAGTGTCCCTGCCTCTTATTTTGTTTACACACATCCGTGGCAATAATCTGCAATGTCAAACACCGACAGTGCCAGCTATATACACTTAGGAAAACATGCTTGCCATGGGAGTACAAAAATAAAATTTATTTGTTAAATTACACATAAATATAAGGTACAAATGTATTTTTAAAATACAGATAAAGATAATCACACTTGCATTGTGTACATATGAAAATACAGGTTTTTTTTTTAATATTCAACATACACAGACACATTTATGATAAATGCAACTAATTGGCAATGCCAGTTCTTTTCATTCTGGTATTTTTCCAGTTTTCCATAAATATGGAAAAAATATGCTTTTAAAAACCTCTAGTTCTGCCGGACATCTTGCAGCAGCTTGTTAATTTCTGCTACCAGCTCACTAGCATCCATTAGTTCATGTTTACCATCATTGAGGTGGTTAAGCACATTGTCAAAATCATCTTCTTCGTAGTTTTCTGGAATTTCCTCCATAGCTGGAAGCCATTTAGAAGAAGGCTGTGCACTTGAGTGAGTCCCCAGAGTAGGCCCATTGTTGTTTGCAGGGTTTTGGAAATGTGTACTGGCTGCCCATGCTGCTACCCCTTGTGGGTAATTTACAGTTTTGGATGCCAAATGTCCCTTCCTGCGCTCTAGTGAGTTTGACCGATCCATTTCATTGCATTCTGTATAGTTGTCCAGTGAAGGAGGCAACAAGCGCTGGAAGACGCTGCTCATTTCAGAGAGGAGAGATGAGGTACATGTGTCCCCTGAATCTTCCTCACCCTGACAATCTTTACCAAAGGTTGAAAAGCTCTTTTTCTTCTCACTAGCATCCGCAGCCTGTGAATCTTCTTCTAGTGCTTGCTGCTGCTGCTGCTGCTGCTGCTGCTGCTGTGATTGAAATTCCTCCCCTGGAATAAACATGTTACTTCTGTAATCAGAAGATGGAGAGGGCAAAGGTGGCATCCAGCACTGGTCAGAGTGTCCCAGA
>NW_005842511.1:458051-473127 GCF_000455745.1 Alligator sinensis | reverse complement strand
GCATTCCTCTGTGCATAGCCTCATTGCTGTAATCAAAACCAAATTCTATATTTAATGTTGAGATTCAAATATATTATTCACATTTACAGGGGTTAGAAATAGTACATAATACAAGAGCTGAAATTCAAAGTTCCAGCCAGGGACTGAACTTTGCCAGAGACTAGGGAAGTTTAGTGGCAACTATAAATTCTGGATCCAGATGTGTATATAGATCCAAAATCTTTAGTGATACTATTTTTAATCCACAAGTAACAGTTTTATAAATTGATAAATATGAAAATTATGTGATCTTTTAAAATGGGCTTATGATGAACATTTGAAGCCCAAATTTAAAGCAGACTGAATAAATTAAGGGCGCAGACAGAAGTGACAATTTTCGCCTGATCTGGACACAGAAAGTGGTCTATAGCTGTGACCAAACACAAGTGCATAGATGCAGACCACTTAAAAAATGTTTGATTGGGTAAAAATCTGAACCCTCATTGCATGAGGGATTAGATAAAGATGTTTCAAAACATAGTGTCTTCTGTAACTTCTGTCGGCACTGCCTCCCAGCCTTGAGCTGTTTTCAGAAGGGGAGGGGGGAAAGGGAGCAGAGGGAGTTGAGTCTGGGGTTTTGTCAGCCCCCGCTGCAGGGTGGAGTGGGTGTATTTGAGCCTCCCAGAGGTGGGAGGGGGGGACAGACTCCAAGTCACCTGCCTCACCCTCCAGCACCAGTTGAGGAACCCCTAGAAGAGCTCCCTCTACTCCCTTTCCCCCCCTCCCATTTCAAAAACAGGGACAGGCTGGGAGAGAAGAGAAGCCCCTAAAGGAAACCCACTGCAGGTTGGAAGCCAGCAGCTATATTCCCCTCCCTCCTGGAACCAACACTAAACTGCTGTTTGATCCAGGGGATCCTGCAAAGGGTTCTCAGTTACAGTGGGGAACTGAACTTCTGTCTCCACCCTAAAAAGGCACTGCTCATTCTTTTCATATAAGGATGCCTGGTGCCTAGTTACATTTCTACTAAGAAAGCAATGTGAAAGGGGACAAGAGTATTAGAGGGAAGTGACAAGGAAAAAATGGAGGGAGAAGAGAGAGGAAGAGGAAATAGAGAAAATGTGAAGTTTTCTTCATCTTTTGACACCTTTTTGACTCAGCTGGTAATATAATGCTTTATCAAATGGATAAATTAGAATTTAATACAACTTGGGACACTTAGGCCAAATTCATGCTTAGTGTAATTCTACTAACATCAGCAGAGTTATTCTGGAGTAAGTGGGGCTGACAGACCTAGTACCTCCAGCTGCTGACATCTAGGGCCTCTACAGACTACAGATTAAAGCAGCCAACATTTTGCTACTCCTACTAGAGCCAAGTTAGATTGAATTGGCAGTTCTACCCAAAGAGGAACTATACCAGACAGTATCCATCCCTATAAAAAAATCTAGAGAAGACCCATGGGAGTATAAGCCTGTGAAGGCCTTCCTAGAAGTCAGTAACAGAAGAACATAAGGCCCTGTGGAAAGAGGAGGTGCCAGGAAAAAGACCAAACTACCACTTCTAAATGCAGGAAGATAAACTGTCCTTTTCAGTATTTTGAAGGTAATGGGAATTAGCTAACATCTTTCAGGATTTGACTTTTATAGTTTTGACTATACTGCAGACATTGCTGCAGCTACAGAGCAGTGCAGACATATTGAGCTCAGCTTTAACTAGGTAGCTTAGGACCCTATAAGCAGTCTAACCATGCCAGCATGAATCTCATCATGGGCTGTGAAACCTACCCAGAATCTGGATAAACACTAAAGCAGTACACCTGCTCTGAGCTCCACACTGCTGTGACTAAATTGTTACTGATATCGAGATAGCTAATTTATGGTTAAAGTATGTCTGCACTACACCGTGCTCACAGCAATGACTAACAGCATAGGCATACTCTATGTCTATTTAATGCCTAATAGGAATATTGGAATTGTCATCATCATGACTATAGTTCATTGAGTTCTAGAGTCACTCTCGAAAAAGGCCAGTCCCCAAAATCTCCATAATGAACCATCATAGGATACCACAATGATCTCTTGTTCATAAGAGAAGGTTCCCTCTATTCCTTTTCAGTTAATTGATACTTTATGTCCTGAAGAATAAAGTTTTATCTCCCTTCAATTTTATATGCCTCTAACTAGTCAGTTTTCACAATCTCACCTCATAAGTTTCCCCATTTCTTTAAACATTTTCCTCTGGATCCCTTCAATTTCTCCTATGTCATTTCTGAAATGCGGTGATTGGAGAGGAATACAATATTCCAGGTGACAATGTTTCACTGATATATGTATCAGTTCTCTACTACTGTTACTCTTACTTCTCTGGTATGTTTAATAGAGACTCTAATATTTTAAATTTTATTTTTAATGCCTTTTACAGGTATAAAGCTGACCAGAAGTAGAAATAGTTGGAGGTCAAATACATCATTAGGTGCTGCAAATGAATTACTGATGGAGTAGCATCCAAAGGATGAGCATTGAAAAAATACTGGTGGTAAAAATATTGGTGCAGATGCCTGAAAAGCCTTAAAATGCTGAATTCCTACATGCAGAAAGTTCTTAGTGTCTCACAGGTAATGTCAGTAATCAGTGTGGTTACACCAGCTCTAGGAAAGTTTTGAAAACACCTCCATCTGCAATCTATAACTCAACCTATGTTAGTTCTTATGTTCATGGAAACCAATGTAATACAGGTATGCTTGGTCAGGTGATTATGCCTGTAAAATCCAAGTATTGTAAAAGGGTAAATTATTAGAGGACTTTAGGTTCCATTGCTTTATCACCTTTAACACTAGCATCCAAAATTGTCTCATTGAAACTAATAGTAGTTTTCCCATTGATGTTAGTAGAAGTAGGATTTGCCTGTATAAAACAATACTGACATTTTGAACAAATGATTGGAAGGCTCTTTTAAAATGTAATTAGTACCAATGGTAATGTTAGAATGATGTTGTAGCCATGATGGTCTAGGAATTATGCAAGAGGCAAAGATGTTTTGGGCAATATCTATTATTGGACCAACTATATGACTGGCATAAAGTTAGGAAAGCTTTTGAATGCAATGTATTCTTTACCAGGTATGGCCTCATGCCTTACATTGGAAAGCTTCTCTAACTTTATTCCAAACATGTAGTTGGTTCAATAAAAGTTATTACCCCATGTGCCCCCGGAAAAAATCTTTGGCTCTAACGTTTGTATCTATAACACTAAGATTTCCAACCCTAATTTTCTATGATTCTAAGATAGACTTAGCGTCTATCTTAGACACTAAGACAGATACACTTAGTGCCATAGACTGTCTTTAAGTTAGTAACAAAAAGATATAAAAATGTTTACAGAATCTTAAAAATATGGGTGAAGATTTAGAGACAGGTACCTAGTGAGAGAAAGGGAGAAAAAAAGAAATCTTTCATGGGATGTTAAAACTCCTTTAAAATCACTCAGACTTGGGGCTTTTCCATAAACCCACGTGGAAAATGGTTTTATCACACTCTAGTTCAATTTAGGCAGTAAATACTCCAAAAATTGTCTCTCTCAATATTTTCTTTCTGTGATTTGTGGTTGATGGTAAAAATATGGATCCATTTTAAAATAGAAGTCAGGAAAGGAGTTAGTTCAAGTTTAGAAACCTGAAGAGTTTTCTTTTCAATTTTTTTTTTTTTTTTTGGAATAAACTTGTATTGATTTTTGTTTTATCTGAAGTGGTTCATCCATAAGCAAATGGATATATCATGTAGGGTTCTCAAAAGTACTTTGGTAATCACCACACAATTATCTCTGTAGTAGGGGAAGTTTTACTTCACGTCAGTGAGATCAGTGTTAGGCTAAGGCTGAAAACTTTTGAAAATGCCACCCATTGGTTTCATATTTGGAGATGTAATTGTAGAACTCAAAATGAATAACAGGCGTTCCAGCTAATCAAGCATGTAACCACTCCCTTTTCCCTAACAACCCCAAACCATTCCAACAGGAAGTAAGCTTTTACTCCTTTACATTGGAAGCCATGGTGAGGGCTTCCAATGTAAAAACTGTTGAATGAATTGTGCCTAACAATGAATTATATTGAAATATACCTAGGAAGTAGATGTCAGAAAGAAAAAAAAGAGTGGGGGAGGAGCAATTATATTCCTGGGTTGAAGAGTTGAAGGAGAAAACAACTGGAGACACTGGGCGCATCTACAAGAGATGCTAACTGTGCAGTAGCCTAATAACACTGTGCAATAGCACAACACAGACAGTGATAATAAGCTACTGTGCAGCGTTATTAGGCTATGGCACAGTAGCATCACAAAAAAAGGCATTAGCTGGTGCTACTGAGCAGTAATTGTTTGCTGTGCATTTATTTAGTACAGTGAAAGTTCCATTAACCGGCACCTTACAAGCTGGCATACTCTATTAACCGGCAACCAGCATGCCACTGTGGCACTTCCGGTTGCGCCGAGCCCCCATGGCACAGGGCAAAGTAGCCTGCACTGCCAAGCCCGCATGGCCCGGGGCATGACAGGCTGTGTAGGGCCCACCTCCCTGTCCCACGGGGCCCACACCCCGCAGGAGGGTCAGCAATGCTGCGGGAGGGGTGGTGATGCCCTGGATGTGGCAGGAGAAGCAGCAGGAGAAGCGGCAGCCCAAACAGGCAAGGACACCTGTTCGGGCCGCTCAATTAACTGGCATGCTTTGTTATCCAGCATCTCCCATTCCCGGGGGATGCTGGATAACAGAGCTTTTACTGTACTTGGTTATACAAGTACTAAATGAAATGTGCAGTAACCACTGAAACCTACATGCCTTCAGCTAGCAGGACCTAAGTGAGTGGGATTTAGGGTGGTCACCATAGAAGACAGCCTGGTTGTCCTCTGTCCTCTACTGATATGAAACCCAATGCCTTTATGTCCTCTATTTTTCACCTCAAGAGAAAAATAGGGGAAAATAGAGGACATAAAAGTGCCGTGTTTCATATCAATAGAGGACAGAGTAGCAAAAATCTGGAATGTCCTTTATAATGGCCACCCTAGTGGGATTCCTGTACCCAACATGGACTAAGGGAAAATGAACCTAGCAAAATTCACAAAAGAAATGTTAATGTTTTTAAAAGACACTGAAGCCAAATTTTGAATAAGCACTGTTTATGCTCAGGGAAAAAGTTCTAGGAGGTTTCTCATTTTAAACCTAGCACAAGGGCCAGGTCCACCTGTTTCCCTCATGGGTAATTACAATATTATAGGGGGAAAGGAAGTGGCTAGTTTATGGCCCAATGCTTACCCAGCTCCAGTCAATAAAAGTAACTGCCTATAAAAAGGAGTTTACTCTACCATCTGAAGCAGCCTAGCATAGTAGCCACAGTGCAATTTAGAGCTTCCCATCAACCCCAGTGTGTGCCTAAACTATACTGGAATAATCTAGCCCTGTAGGAAATGGTCTTGATATGCAAGAATAGAACCTTTCCTGATACTTTTCTATCTAGGTATGTACATCTGAATTTTAATTGGGCCTTAAATTCAGTTTCTAAGAATTTCAGAGTACGTCTAGTGGTTGTATAAATATTGGTCTTCTATTAAAGATCTCACCTACTCCCATGCCTAAAATGATTCTTCCCTTTTATTTTTTTTATTTTTTTGTTACCTGTGACCCCACTTGAATATAGAAATGTTAAGGGAGAAATGTTATATCTCCCTTTTGGATTTCTTCCCGCAAGATTTCTTCCTCCTCGAGTGACTTTTTCCCAACAATCAGAATTACAGGATTTCATTTCCAGCACCAATGCCATTTATATTAATTGAGCAATAAAAATTAACCTTCAGTGCAAGCCATAGGTTTACCTATCTAGAATTTTTAGTCCATCATATATTCTATTTCAAGCTCTAAAAACCTGGGTTCTATGAATCAGATCCCACAATGGAAAATTCTTCAGCCAAATTACAGTTCCATGTATTTTTAGCATGCCACAACAGGCTGGCAGCACATAAACATCCACCCAATCATTAAAAAGCTAGGGATACAGAAGAGTTGATGCTTTCTGGGGAAAGGGGAGGTAGAGCTGGGTCATGGTAAATAATAGCAAAAACCAGCTAGGCACCACTGGGCAGATTTGCAAGCTTTTACCAGCTGTGTAATGGCTGGGGTCAATATATTGTAGAACAGAGGAGAGAGAGGAAGAGAAAAGGAAATAAAAACCTTGAAAGCTAAAGAATGACTGCTTCTAATGCTAACTATATCAATGTGACAGTCAGGGAGCACAGTAAATAAACTATTCAACTTTCATTGTGCTCTTACCTGCAGGAATTCTCCCATCAGTAAGGAAAAGGTCACTGAATCCTTCCCCAAGAAGTCTGTCAATTGGAGACTCTCTTCCCAAATCATAATCACTGTCTCCTGCTTCACTATCGCCACGGCCACTGTCTTTTAAGCTAAATTTGTCCATATCTTGTAGGGCATATCTGTAAACACAAATAACAAGGGAATGGAATTATGTTTTGTTATTTCTTGTTCACTGTGTTTTTCTCTGACAAAAATGTGTTGATCAAAATCTAGTTAAAATCCTCACCTGTAGCTTCTGGAATATTTGTTTCCTCTAAAACTTGGTCTTGGCTGATACTGGCCTTGATGAAGCATTGAGAGAAGCTGAGAAACCTGCTATGAAAAAGACAAAAAATCCTGATTCCTGGAAACAAAAGTCTAATGCCTGTATAGAAAAGGTGAAATAACTTTTTTCTGTAGGGTTTTTTTTTTCTTAAAAAATTAAGTAGAGCACATTCATGTGCATATATAATGCATTACAGCCAGTTATTTACAGTTCACAATATGTGCTGCAGAAAACATCTGCAGGCATTTCACAGATAGAGTAGTGAGTGTAGCATATTCATCTTAGCTTTCATACTAATTTATACTTAATTTATACACACACATATGCATAAAAATGCATACATGCTGCAGACAGGTTATATTTTTATTTTTGTTTTGTGATCCCTGGAACTGCGTGATCTTTTCCTATAAGAAAATCCCATTAAAAATGTGGTGTGTGCATTTAAATCAGTTTATAGTCCATGGATTAAAAAAACAAGATGGACTGTTTTAAAGTCACTCCAATTACAATAATACACATCCCAACACCATATAGTAGAATAGGAAGAGTTAGTGTATCAGAGTTATCCCATATTTTAAGGAGTTTCCCTGTCTTTTGTACAGGTAAATAGTTTTTCATGTGTTTTGTGTGTGTCTGTGCACAGGAGAGAGAGAAAAAGAGAAAACCGTATGTTTCCTAAATGAATAGTATCTATATTGCACTCAGTTCTTTCAACCTACAAGATAAAAGAAAGGAAAATAATATTAATAATTAATCATATGTTTACTCTTCTCCCTCGTGACATTGGATTCCTTTAAGATCAATTGACATTGGAAAGGTACTGCACTGCTGCAATGCCTGAAGAAAAATCTATACTACTTTTACGATGCAAATAGCTATCCATGTCTCTCACACAGCATATAGACTATATGCCAACTCATAGAAGAATGTGTGTATGAACAAGGGAATGTGCATGCACAACAATACAGAATCTTACCTCAACAGCAGGAGTAGCATGGGTGAGTTCCAATGCGAAATTCTCTGGCACATGATTTGATGAGATTGTCACCAGACTGTTTAGTGATTGGTGACTATGGTGGCTCTGTCGACTGCTCAGTTGCCCTCTTTCTAATGTTGGAGAGGATGAAGGAGAAGCTCTGTGATGAGATCTGATGGGTAAAGTGCCATTCACAGTTGGCACAAGGGTAATGTCCCCTTTGTGTATCTGTCTTGAGGGTCTTTTTGGGTGGTGCTGGTAAGTGGATTCTGCCACACGACAGTTGTAGGATCTGGTGTCCTTTTTCTCTCGATTGCATCTTGTAGCAAAGATAACCATAATGACCAACAGCACTGCACATATTGATCCTAAGGATATAATTGTTATCATAGAGACATCCAGGGAAGGTTGGCTAACAAAAGGAGCTTCTGTACTTGAAAATGAATATACATATTCAAAAACAGTACATTTCAAAAGTGCTTTGGTGCTAAGTTGAGGGCTGCCTTTATCCTGAACAATCACAGAAAACTCCCATTCCTTAGATGGAACAGATTCTATGCTGGCATTGATATGGATGTCACATGATTTGGGGTCCATTACAAAAATACTATTTTCATTGTCAGCTGCTATAGAACAACTTAGTTCAGAGTTCATACCAGAGTCTCTATCTATGGCCTTTATCCTGGTGACAAGGAAGCCACTTCCAGCATCTTCAGGGATTGAGATTTCTGCAGTACTGTTGCGCAAGGCGGGACCCACAATTACAGGGGCATTATCATTTTCATCAATGATAGTTAATACAACAGTGGTATTACTAACAAGTTGCTGACTTCCTCCATCTCTAGCTTGAACCACAAAGGCAATCTGATTTACTTCTTCATGATCGAAAGTTCTGAGTGCATAAATTGCACCATTAGATGGATCAATAGTCACATAGGTGGTTATGGAACTTCCCAAAATATAGCTCTCCAAAATAGTGTAAGTCACCTGTCCATTGTCTCCTAGATCTGGATCTGTGGCCACGACAGATGTGATGTATGCTCCTGGAGAATTATTTTCTAAGATAACAACTTCATATCTGTTTGTCTGGAAGCGGGGTGGGTTGTCATTTTCATCACTGATTTGGACAGTAAAGTGTTTTACTGTGGAGAGACTTGGCGTTCCCCTGTCTTCTGCTATTACAGTCAAGCTGTATTCAGATCTCTTTTCTCTATCTAGAGTGGCATTAGTCAAGATTAAATAGTTATTTTCATATGTCTTTTGAAGTTTAAAGTGGCCATGCCCATGGAGCTTGCAAACTATCTCTCCATTCATTCCAGAGTCCTTGTCTTGCACCCTGACTAGGGCAACAAAAGTATCCAGAGGTGACCCTTCTGATATGTAAGCTATTTCCTCTTTCTCAGGAGACATCAAGTTTAAATTAATTTCAGGTTTGTTATCATTAACATCCACAATTTTTATTATAATTTTGCAGTGAGCTGGGATAGAATTTGGACCCAGATCTTGAGCCTGAGCATCTATTTCATAGGATTTGGTGGTTTCATAGTCCACTTGCTTGAGGAGGGTCAGATATCCTTTTTCTGAATCTATTTTAAAAGTCTCTATAATTTTGGAAGACACATGACTACTGAATGAATATACAACTTTACCATTAGCGCCCTCATCTGGATCAGTGGCATTGAGGTCTATGAGCAAAGTACCAGCTGGTGAATTTTCTAAGAGTTGAATTATATAAGACTGTTGTTCAAACACAGGACTGTTGTCATTAGAGTCAGAAATACTTATTTTTAGGGTGGATGATCCAGATCGCTGAGGCACCCCCTTATCTGAAGCAGTGAGTTGGAGTTCGTAGCTTGACTTCAACTCCCGATCCAGTTCTCTTACCACAATGAGCTCTGCATACTTAGCACCATCAGTCCTTGATCGTACTTCAATATTAAAAAAATCATTTGCAGCAAGTGAGTAAGTGTGAAGGGAATTTTCCCCAACATCTGGATCAAAAGCACTGTCCAAAGGGATCCGGGTTCCTACAGCTGCACTCTCTGAAATTTCAATAGGTATGAGAGCTCTAGAAAACTGTGGGGAGTTGTCATTAATATCCAGCACTTCAACTTCAACATGGAAAAGCTGCAGATGTTCAGTAGGCAGAGTGATCACATCAAACTCTATGGAGCAGTTTAAGTTTTTCTGGCAGAGTTGTTCCCGGTCAATTTTAGCTCCTATGCTGATCTCTCCATTATCCTCCCGGACTACAAGTAAAGGAGAATTCCCCCTTTGCATGGCTCGAAAACGAACTGAAGAAGGGTTTGGCATTTTAAATAAAACATCAGCTACATCCTCTGATAGTCTTGCAATTACTGATCCAACTCTTTGCTCCTCAAAAATCCTGTATTTCAAATTCCTGCCCAAGACATCTTTGTTGAAAGATATTATCATCAGTGCAGAAAGGAATATAAAGTGCATTTTACTACTGATTTGGTGCATTTGTAAGTTCTTGCAATTCATTTCTCCAAGCAAGTTAAAAAGCAAATATTTCAACTTCCTTTGGTATGTTAAACCCAGAACACATTTGGTTCTTTTAAACTTCACAATGTCTCTTATAATACAGCAAAGTATTAATATCTTACTAGCTCAGAAAACTTTTTTTTTGTATACACACCGTGTCAGGACATCCAGATACAATCTGTATGCAATCCAATCTCTCTGATTTGTTTGCCTGCTCCTCTTCCAGGATGAAATTTGTCACATCACTGTTTTCTTCTTCTGCAGTTAGAATCCATTTACTGCAGGGTGCTAGCTGACTCACTGCTCAGCTGCAGACTAAACACCCTTGATTGCTGACTCCAGTCTAAAATCTGTGCAACTTCACTTCAACTCAGACAAAGCTTTTGCCCGGCATGTGTTGAATTCCTTCCAGCCAATCAGCTAGCTTCCAAATCAAAGGACAGTGAAGTCACAAAAAAAGAGCTGGAGGAAGGTGGGGGGAGCAGCTCCTCCCCCAGCATTCACTTTCTGTGAGTGTGCCACAACAAAGAGGAGACAAATTACTAAAGAAAAACTTTAAATCAACCACTTGTCCTCTTTATTTATATGACACATTGAATTGTTTTTTGTAATTTTAATTAGTCGGCTTGCTTCTACCAAACGTGATAATTCTCTTGATTTATGCACTTTTAGGTCCCCCTTTTACCTAAACAGCACATTTTGGGAGGGCATTTGCTTAGTAAAAGACTGTAAGGTGACATGTCTCTAAACATGCCAGGGGATTCCCCACCCCCTCTTGCTCCTTTTTTTTAACATTTATCCACTTCTGCTTCTTTTTGTGTAATCTGCTTCCCTTAATGTCTTTGTTGCTAAATGGAGCACAAGCCCCTATTTCATTCTTTTAGTCCATTTTCCTCTCTCTGTCTTTTTTACAGTCAATATTTGCAAACCCTTGTCCTTTAACTGGCTCCTTGTTAAAGGGTATTGCAGTGTTTTGTTCTATGTGCCACTTCACTTGTCTTTTCCTTAGCTGAGTTCTTTTAGTATGTGCTTTTTATTTTGTTGTTCCTGAGGTTCTTTAAAAAATCCTTTTCATTTTAGTTAAAAAGAGCAGCTCATGCCTCTGCATAACAATTTCTGCTAGCATACCCCATCTATATGCCAAGTGTCTAAAACAGAGAGACAACCTGAAGGAGTAAATGTCCCATAAACAGTGACAGTTTCATCATATCTCTTCTAAAACTGTTTTCACATACATACTGTAACACATTTGCACAGAGAAATCCAATGTCTGAGTTGATGATGTATTTTGTGCACATCAGAAATGCTATAGATCATTATGTGAGCCTCATGCTGTATCCAGGTCACAGAAACTGATACATTCTTTCTCATTTCAAATACAAGTATTTATGAATATGCTTTCTGCTCCCCTTCTCTGCTCTTCCTTTAAAATGTATAATTCATTCCACAATCTTTTAGCTTTCATTTTTCTTTACATTATTCCTCTGTTAACTTTATCCACTTGCTTATTTGCTCCTTCCCATAATCTTACCATCACTTCTTCCTCATGTACTTCCTTACACGCCCTGCCTGGAAATGTAAAAAGTAAATCTCTGATTTTTCCAATTTACTTACTCTCCACAGAGCTCAGCCAAAGTCACTAAGAAGGTTCTTGTCAAAAAAGAAAGCAGAGGAGGCTCAGCGTGAACTCTCCTTCTTTTTAAGCATTCAAAAGCATTTTATAAGCCATTGTCTCTTTTTTTCAGAAACCAGCACCGTGTGGCAAATTGTGCAGAATAGAAATGCCTATAATGAATGTATTTAGTACTGGGTCACGCCGATGAACATTCTGCCCCCATGAATAATACTGTTTTACAAGTTTGCAGCCCTTTCAAATTGCTGATCCCCAAACCCTATAGGCAAATGAGAAAAGCTAACACAAGCAACCGGGACTTTAGAAACTCATAGCCATCTGGCCTAAATCTCTAACAATCCAAGCCAATAATTATATCAATTCAGGCTTTAGTGAACCCCTTTGCAAACACCAAATGAGCAAAGAAAGGAATTAGTGGCCATTCTAAGTTGGGGTGGAGTGAACTCAAAGATAATCTAATTCCTTTAGTTCATGGACAGCTTTCTTGAAGCTTTGATAAATCTTTCTAAAACATTTTTCCAAAATTCCAAGTGCAACTTCTTTTCTGGCCATAATTGGGGAACTAGGCTCCATTAAACTCCCTTCTTAATGTCCATTAACAATATTTTGTTCTTTAAAAAAAAAAAAGTCACTGCCCCTTTTTCAAGAAGTGTACAAGAGAGGGATAATTCATAGTAAAATGCATTTTCAGCGGTGCATATTAAAATATTTCAAACAGGGTGCAAATTAATATATAGCTATAGGAATGTGTGCTTATGAGCCATAGCTTAAGGAATTTAGAAATACTGTACTTTTGTGGCAAGTTTTGTTACGCTTGTTTTATATTGCTTCCCATCTTAGTCACTCCATATTCATCAGAGCAATATCTGTGAAAGAGATTAATCTGCAGATACTGCTATACAGAAAAGTTCCTATCAACAGTTGTAATAGTGCTGGATTTTCCTTTAAAATTTGGCCTCATCAACCGGGTTACTACTAAAATGATCAGCAATATCCATATTGTGTTGCAACTCATGATTTGTGTTTATATTACAGACAAGTGTCTTAGCAGCTAATTGGTTTATATCTTCTATTCTGAAATAAAGTGAGAATAAACTGGTAAAAACACTTTGTAACAACATTCCTTGGACCCCATGTCTGAGAAGGGAAGCATGATTTTATTTAATGCAACAGTACTTCTGTTAGTCATTCTAGAATAATACTTTCTTTAGTTTCATTGGCTTTAAGGTGGTTAAGAACAATCACAGCTCTTTCTAGGCCTATTCTTCACATATTCAGTGAAAGAGTTTTGTTTGAATGTCCCTTAAACTCCAATCCACCTTTGACATGGCAGACTTTTCTTACAAAGAAGGGAGAGATTTCCACGTGCATCAAGCAGACATGTCTTACGGAGTGTGGTATTGTGTATGTTGTTAGGCACGTGAGTGGAGTGCTGCTAAACCTCCTGGAGAGTAATCTTAGTTACTTCTTCCCTCATACATGTCTATTCACAATAAAAAAGTAAGACTGTGCATTTAAAACTAAGCATCATAGCTGGAAAAAAAAAACTGACTCCAACCATGACTTCCTATCACCTACATTACCAGAAAACATAGTTAGCTAGAGGTTTAATTAACTTTGTGCTAAGCCAAATATAGCTTTGTTTCTCTGGACTATATATTTTAAAGTCTGTCTCAGTTCTCAAAGGAGTTTTGTTGAGCATTCAATAAAGCAGGATCTGTTTTAAAATGTATTGAGCCTTAGGTACAAAACATATTTTGGCACCTAAACCTAACTAGACACGAAGAACTTTTGTTTAAAGAAAAACAGCGTCCTATCCTTAACAGCAGCAATAATATATAAACAATTAAATTATCATGCTTGTCCCCAAAATGGGTTGTAATCATGTTCAACCTGATCTTTTCCCTTATATAGTGCCATATTACAAAACATGACATAGTATATTTCAGCACTCAAGGCTTGACATGATAAAATGTGATTTGACACATTTTAGAATAAACATGAAAGATAAATCTTGCTACATCAGAAGTACATTTTAAAAGAGCATTTCCATCATAATGGATGTAAAGTCTTTGTATAGTTCTATCTTTTTTGTTTTATATCTTTTACAAGTGTTTCCCAAAAATGATGTATTATCACGGTCTTGTACCCTGCTTTTAGATTTGGAAAAAGTGAATTTAAAGTGGATACAAATGATTCTACCTGTGATTCTGCATTGGTTTAAAGAGCACAATGTAGTAATGGTGCAAGTGCAACATTAGTAAGACACATGTTGCAATGATTTGCGTGAACTGCAGAGGGAAGTTATGCAGCTGAGTTAAAAAAAAGTCCAAATTAATTTGAGCATGTCTGAATAGAGTATGCATTGAGAACTGGCCTATTGGTATATTTTTCTTCTGTTCTGCTAAACAGAACAGATCAGTACTTGCCAAGAATACAACAAGTTGGACTGATTCTTCCCCACCTTGCATTATGTCTTACCATTTACATGTCTTCAAAGCAAGTGGAAGATTTTTCTCAATCAGACTTTGCTCCTTACATTCTGGTCTGGGTTCAGGTACTCTAGGGACATGTCCAGATGGGCGCACACGTGCAGGAGTGCACGTTTCCCATGGTACAAATACCAATGGCACACATTTGTGCTGTTGCTTTTTATCCCAGGGCATACCCCTGCACATGCACTCTAGCATGCAGCAAATTGACCCAGGTGGGATAGAGGAGGCTGGGGCTAGCACCTGTGCTGGCCCCAGCAGCCTTACTTGGGATCCTGGGGGCCTCCTGGGGCAGCAGCTCTGCCAAAACAGCCACTCAGAGCCTGGCTGAAAGCCAAAACATGACTCTGGCTGACCTGGCTCCATTTCTGGCAGTGCACACTGCTGCTGCATGTGCCACATACCTTTTTTTAGCGGCAGGTTTTTTTTTTCTTACATTTCATAGATTTAATAGCCATTAGGGCTGGAAGGGACCTCGTAGGATCTCTTGGTGTCAAACTAGCAGCATGGTGAATGGGTGCATGTGTTGTGTGTGCTTTGAGGTGCTATAAATTGCATGTGTGCACTTGTCTGAACATACTCCAGGGCTTCAGCCCATGGCAAAGGGCTTCAGCCCAGCACTGTTTCCCCTGCTACTTGGAGAGACAATAGCAGAGAGGATCTTCCTATACTCCTCCAACAGTGGCACACAGCAACTCTCCCAAGTAGCAGAACTGGGTGTTTTTCCCTTGTAGCAGCAGGAGAAATCCCTAGAAACCTCCTCTTCCTTTCAGAAAGGTAAGGAAAACAGTGGGGAGAGGATGGGGGAAGAGCATCTTAGCTCTTTCCAGCAGCTACTTAGGGTTGAAATGTTATGTCCTCTTTCCC
>NW_005842511.1:428050-458020 GCF_000455745.1 Alligator sinensis | reverse complement strand
TTTCCCTCTGCCAGGCACAGAGATATCTTCTTGACCAGTGTTGGTGGTCTCCCCAGTACAATGGTTCTTGGAGTCAAGATGCCTTTGAGATATGAGACAGATCACACTATCAGATATTATTGTTTCAGGTCATTCACGGACTGAGGTGACATGACATCAGTTATATTTGGTTCCGGTTTGCAAGGGTTCTTTGCAACAAAGGTTAGAAATTTACTTCTGATTGTATTTAAATGAAACGATGGGGTGAAATCTAATTACATGACACCAGGAGCCAGAGCTTTAAACATCAGCTGAAAATGCCTGTTTTAATCCACAGCTCTTCTTACTGTGACAACTCTTTTTGCACAAGTATAAATAATTATGTAAGAATTGTGACATGTTTTTCATATATTAATTATAAAGGAAGTATTTCTACAATAATATTGTATTAAATACTGGCCGTGTCTACGTGAGATGCTTACTGCACAGTAGCTCATTAGTATTGCACTGTAGTATCACTGGGTACTAACCATGACACAATGCTGCTGCACAGTAGTAACAAGCTACTGTGCAGTAAGCATCACCAGGCAACCATTCTGGGATGCTACTGAGAAGTAACGCTGGTTACTGTGCAGTCCTTTAGTATTTGTTTATGCAGTCAGTGTCTTGTGTAGATGTGGCCGCTACGTACTAGACCTTTCACCCCAATCTGACTATGTATGTCTGGGTGCATCTACATGAGAAACCTTAAGGCACAGTGGACTGTTCTACTGGGAAGCAGTACATCACAGCAAAAACAATACTAATGCTCTAGTGCACAATTGAATTAGTCTACTGAGCATTAAGTGACACAAAAAAGCTCTTCACCTTTGCTACTGCACATTAGCACAGCTACTGAGCCTTTATCTAGTACTATTAGAGGTACTAAATGCGCAGTCGCAAAGGCACATTAATAAATGTGTAGATGCATCCTCTCTGGTGCAAGTAATCTTGCTGTATAGTGGCACAGTTTCAACAACTGGAATGAAAACTATCCCCATCCAGACCAACCTCTATTTTGGTGCTTAGGGCATTCTCTTGAGAGGTGTCGTTTTGAATTCTATCAGGCGGGGAAGGGATTTGGAACTGGGTCTTTCCCTTCCTGTGATAATGCTTTAGCCATTAGGCTACTGTATAAAAGGTAGGCAACATTCTAACCCGCTCAGATAGAAAGTTGTTTTATGCTGGATTCAGTGCTGCCGAGGTTTGTTAGGCATGGCCACACCACATCTTCTGGGCTGGGTCTTTTAGGATCCTAAGACAAAGGAAGGCTCAGCCTGAGGATCCTGGATTTACATTGGAGATAAGTGCTATGTTACTCACCCTTGTTGTGAGAGAGGTAGCTCCTTGCACTTATAGATAACAGCACCTAGATGACATCACTGGTGAAAAGGTAAGCTTTTCAGGCTTGTAGAAGTTAGGCAAGACTTTTGAGGATCGCATTCTTCTGTAGATGCCTAAGACTTTTTGTGGATCTGGGTTTAATGTCCTAAGATGCTAACATCAGAAGTTAAATTGCATGATGTTTCTAAGTGCATATACATATATGCCTCAAATATACACATTCTGTTCTCACTATTATAAATCTGCAATAACACTGTTAAAATAAAAAGAGTTCTGGTGGAACAGGATGAACATTTGGTACAGTAGGTTCACAGGACCGTAACAGTCTGCAAATTGCTATGGGATGGAAATATCAGTGAAGTCTCAAATGCTTTGGTGTGTATAAGGAGAGGAGAATCCAATTACCCCTTCCCCGCTATGGAACAATATACAGTTTTACTCTAGAACACAGCAGATGTGTATTAGGCAGGAGCCATCAGTGAAGGGGTCATTCTTCTGCACTGATTTTACCATTTCTGCATTTTTCGGTGGGAAGGGGCCCACACTGCGCCTTTCCTGCTCTCTGCTTTGCCCAGCCTAAGCTGGGGGAGAAGGGAAGGGTGGATCAGATTCCCTTCATCACCACATGGGCCCAGCCTGACTCCCCAGTATCTCAGCTGGGGGTGGGAGGGAGCAGTCCTGGACAAGTCCATGAGTTGGGGGGGGTTCAGATCCACCACCCCCCCACCTCCATCTTAGGCCAGGCAAAGCCCAGCTAGCAGCATGCTTCTATTTGCTTAAACTCTCCCACTTCCCATCTCTCTCCCTGCTGACAGCCCTGGACCTGGGGGGGCAGGGCTGTGGACACAGGCAGTTAGGCAGCCTTTGTGGAGGCTGCTGCAGTGCTTCCCCTGCTGGCCATTGTCGGGACCGAGGGCGGTCTAAGGCTATGGCCAGTAGCCCGGACTGTCAGGTGGGGTTTTTCCACGATGGAGTAGAGTTAGGCACGAAAGCGTATTGGTTGTACAAAGAAATCTTTACTTACACTGCCGATGGTCACAGTGCAGGAAGGAAACTTGCTTGACTTACAGTTGCACACAAACACATAGGGGTGAGATCTCTCTTCGAACTGAACCGAGATGAGTCGTCGATGTACGACTCCACGAGCGCTTCACACAGGGGTACGTCAATAATTCCATGATGACGGGGAGTGGTTAGAGTTTGATCAGGTTCCTAAGTCCTCCTCTAAGACACACGCGGAGTTTGCTAGGCTCCACAGCGCGCTTACAGTTCCCCACGAGATGGTTGAGGGGTCCTCCAACTTGGGCGGAAAATGCTCTAACCTTTTATACGGCTAGCGAGCCAATTGCCAGCCGCCATGTAGGAATAATTTAGAATCGACCAATAGTGGGGCACAAATTTGCATACGTGTGGCGGGAACTCTTTTGCACCGGGGTTTTCTCCCTCCAGCTGAGAAATCCACCGTGCAAAGAAAGCTCCATGTGGCGGGAAAATTCCAATGTGCCGAGGCACTAAAAATCATTGGGTTATGACAGCCAGGAGGGCTAGTGAAGGCAGGTTCAATTCTCCTCCTAACCCAACAGACAAACATCTGTTGGGTTGGGCTCTAATTCATGGCACTTTATGTAAAGTGCCATGAGTTAGAGGGAAAGCCTAAATGTCTGTCTGCACTCATAATCACAAGATACCAGCCAGCCAATTGTGCTACCTTAGAACACTAGTTTATCCATTGCTGTATCTTCTAAAAACCTATTTTCTGCTGCTTCAGAGACAAGTGGGAAAAATAATAAAATACAGGAGCCAAATTGTATACCTAGAAAAATATATATTTCTTTCTCTTCAGCCAACAGGTTGACACTGTAAAGCATGGGATTTGAGTTATAGGGGGTAGTATTTCTATAGATAAGCAGAGTCATTCATATCCCCACCTTCTTGCTATCAATCCACACATTTTACTATCTCTAAAGTCACTTTAGAAAAAGGAGATCTAGTCAAACATTAAATTATATCAGACTTGCAAAATCCTACCACCACCTGCTTATGGGTGAGAAATTTTCTTGACAAGTGAGTTAAATATTAGTTTTTTCATTATCATCCATCATAATGGTAAAGGGCAGGTGAGCAGATTTTCTGCTGTGTGAGTAAATTGTCATGGCAGTTTTGCAAGGCAGCATTATGTACATAAACAGAAAGTTTAACTTTTATATATTTCATATGACATAAATATTATACCTAGATTTTGAGTGCCTTTGTGGACAAATAAAATGTTTATTTCTCAGAATTCTTTGAAATTGCTGAAGAAGGAAATGCATGGATCTTGTGGTTTACCAAGTCTTTATTAAAAACAAATGCCTATACTATGATTGCTTTTTAATTGTGTATAGGAATAATTCTTCTGGCACAAAATATGCTGGGAGCTGCACTGTTTGATCACTCTAATCCAACTGTAATTTTATTTACTTATTTCCTTCTAAAACATACAGAGTACAATATCTGTATTTGAACTCTTTTTATACACAGTCATCTTTAAGAGCAGTACATGTATTTTATCACGATACATTTCTGAGTTTAAAAATAATTTAAAAATGTTCAAAGCATAAATTGTTAAAATAAAAGACTGGTACAAATTTCTATTCCACAATACTCAGGGAAGCAGAGCCTCCTGAGGAAAGATATGTGTGTTCTATTCTCACCTCATCTTCTTTTTCTCAATACCTCTTTTCTGTCTATTTTGCATCCTTGCAAATGCACGCTATTATAATATTCCTCCCTTCGCTCAGTAAAAGACTGAACGCCAGGAGTAAAAATGGCTCATAACCTTCTCTCTGTTTCCCTAATATAAGAGATAGCTGAACAGTGGGATGGTTTCCTATTATAAACTAGGGGTCCCTGGGCTGTTCTAGTTTATGCCTATGGACCTGGAGTCTTAAAGGACTGTTACAATCGGATTGAGGTCAGTGGTGTGGAAGAACATCTAGTTACATCTAGTTATATAACTTTTTCTGGAGAAAGCCTCTTGTGTTGTGTTGTAGGGCAGGAGGGACAATGATGTAATAGCCCCAATGTCATCTGAGGATTCCCATAAATTGATGAAGATTTCAGGGGGACAGATCTTTTACCTTCATGGTTTTCTTCTGCTTCTGATGTGTCTTGGTTTGTACACAAAAGCAGACCCACAGCTCATGATCACAAGGGAAAACCTGCAATTTGTGTGTGTGTGTTAAATTTACCAGTGGCATCGATATTGTAAAATATTAATTACCAGCCCAACAGAATTTAATTTATGAATCATAGGGAATTATATGCTTTCAGTGGATATTTATTTTGGATATTGAGGGCCTCACCTTGCATCATGCATGAAAAAGGTTGATTCTTTTGCCTGTAAAAAGGTGGATATTGTACTTTGTATGGCCTAGACATACAACAGATTAACACCTGTATAACTTTCATTGGTGTTTTATACCAGTACAAATTATACTTGGATCCAGAGCAGAAGAGTAATCCAAACCAGTTCTCCCATGGGAGCTATGACTTTAACTGCTACTGGAGTCCTCACCATTAGGCGGCAAAGTTGTATACAATAGCCTGTTTGTATTCAGCAAGCAGCTACCCCAAGAAAAGTGGACGCACATAACACATATACTATACCTATACCTACACTGTTCAATTTCTGTTGGAGTAACTCTACACCAGGTCCTAGTACGCTACACTGGTTTACAGATTTACATTGTATGCTTTTTTAACATGAATATAAAGAACATTTTCATGAAATATTCATAAATATTTTCATTAATTCAAAAGCTGACTGAAGTTTTCATGTTTCTGTCTAAATTTTAAAGTCTTTATGGGCATGTGTAGATGAAACAAGGGCCCCAAATTGAAGCAGTGGGTTTTAAAAAACACTGCTTTAATTTAGGGTTGATTAACCCTCCGTGTCACACGCACACCCTGCTGGCTTATGTGCCTCTCTGGCGAGCTGCTGGCAGGCAGAGTGGTTCCTGGGCTGCAGGTTAGGGCTGCTGCTTCCCTCTGTGGCAGCAATGGCCCCCACCCAGGTGGCACCCAACTGTAGCCACCTGGCTCGGTCGGTCCTGAGGGGCACCGCAGGCACAGAGGGAAGCACTGGGTCCCTCGCACAGCTCAGACAGGCAGGCAGGCTTGGGGGGGGGGGAGATCAGGCTCACTGTTTTTCTTGGGTGGAGCCTGCCTTCCTGGGCTGCTGCCAGGCTGCATGCAGGGCTTCCTGCAGAGATGTGGAGCTGCATGGAGCTCACTGCTTTGCTCCAGGGCTGTAGGGGCAGCAAACTAAAACTCCTCAGAGGAGTTTTAGTTTGTTGTACCCCAAGTCATTTAAGGTGCATTACATTGCCAAATTTCCTACAGCAGCTGGAATTAATGCGCAATACGCCACCGAGGTGTACAAACACCGGCACCATTAAAGCAATGCAAAAGCATTTAGCCCCCTTTAAAGTGTCATGTACATATGCCTCTCATTTTGTCTACATATGGCCCATGTGACCACATACAAAAAGGAATCATAATTTTGAGACACTGTGGCATGTATGATGGATATCCTTAACATTTTTAAGTAGTAGTATATACTATCATTGCTGTGTGGTAGATACCAGCTATCAACTTTCTACCATTTGGTCTCTTCCCAGCATTTATATTTGTGAAATATTTTATTTATTATTTCTTCTAGGCTTCAATTATGGCTACCTGAACCTAAACCTTTTGTTTGACATTAACATATTCTCTTCAAATCTTCCTTTCCACTAACTAGCTAATAATTACCTTCTCCAAGATCCAAATGTAAATCTCTTTTGGCCTATATCAAAAGGATAGAGCATCTGCTTTTATGATACGTCCAATCCCACATCAAGTGAAGACCTTTCCAGAGGCCTGGAATCTGTGCAAAAGGAGGAGCAAGACATCAGCAGGCCAGTGAGCTGTGAGTAGGAATCCATTCAAAAGGAACATTCATTGTTGATCCATCTGCTCCACAGAGATTTTCAGGAAAATGTAAACTGCTTCTTTATACCCTGATTTAATAATTGGACAGTTTTCCTTTTTAATACTCTTCTGTAAATTTTGCCATGGGAGAAAACAAACATTGCTTTCTTCTTACCAGATGGAATATGTCATTTAGTATATCATTCAGTCTAAGTTTAGACAATCTTACTTGTATGCATCTGGAACAAGGTTGTCTCCAGCTTCAGAGAATTAGGGATAAAATGTAGACCTCAGATATCTTCAGCGGTGCCAAAACTCTGCTCAGCATAACTGAGGGGAAATAGGGAAGAAAGGTGGCTTAAAGGCCTCTGAATCTCTGGAATCAAGCCACTGTATGGAATGACTTTGAACAGTCTTAGGATCCTTTTAAATTACACACAATTTTATTAGCATCAGAGGACTTCAAAAGAACTATCCTGGAGCCAAAGATCTGATCCAAAGGACTCTTAATGTTGATTCTCTATATATTGATAAATGGATTTGCATAGGTAAAGTCTTGATGGCAGAATATTTGAACATCTTATCATTGGGGCTTTTAGCAAACTGATTTTACAAAAGATTCCCATCGAAGGAATCAGTACATTAATGGCCTCCATATTGTTAAGCCTTCAAACAAAAATCAGACCCCAGATTTTGCAAACAAGGACCAAATATGTTGTTTATTTTATTTAGTGATGAATATTTAGACAGCACTATACTTAGGTCATCTGCACTTTTTTAATCTTAATTTTTCTGGAGATAGAAATGTGTTCCTCTGTTTCAATGTCATGGGAAAACATGTGGAAATGTAAACCTGCTGTAGGAAGCAGTCACAGTGGGAGCTTGTAATGGGGAAAAAGGCAGGATGGTTTATCAACAGAATATGTAACATATACTGAACATCCGGCTTTCTGAGTAAGTTGTTAACAGTGCTTGATACAAATGTTTCTTTTTAAAGAATCAGATGTTCCTTCTTTTTTCAATAGCTGCAGTATGGTAAAACTGGTGCCATAAAGTCATTTCGAGAGACAGCAAACAACTTTGTTATCGTAATAGGCTTTTTTTCTTCTTTTTTTAAACAATGGATCTAGCAGGTGGCATGTGGCTGAGCCTGGGTCTATCACCATCTCCAGGGTGCCAAGACATCCCTCAAAGTTTCTGTGGGAGGAATTTGTTGGTGGGATTTGGATTGTAAAGGCACGCGAGCATCTGCCGCCTGCTCAGTCTCATTACCATTCACACAATTAACTCCTGCAGCTCTTGGTCCAGCAGCCAGAGCCAGGGACTCAATTTTACTGCCTCTTTGACAATGCTTATTATCATTCATCTGAACTTAAGAGTTCCACTGCTTTAAACCCAGAGCAAAGTTTTATGTGAAAACAGATCACACAGAGAAAAGCTCCAGAACCAAAAAGTAAATTGACATGATAGTTACTAATAGCCTAAAATCAACGTATCCAAATACAATGCTATAAGTAAAAAAAAATCACTCTTCATGGTAATGGATTTTATCACTACTGCATAAAACACTCCACATTAAGAAAAGCATTCTACATTTTAAGCTATTATATGCTTTTCCTAAGCATCTTTTAACATTATCCACACTGACTAAAAATATTATTGCAGGTATAGCATTCTGCTTCTCTCCCCCACTCCCAAGCACTTCCACTGTTGCTTCAAAATAACCTCCTTTGCACTTTATACAAGATAAAAGTGTGTTTTCAATATTTAAGGTAATTTGGACCACATATTTAGTAGAGTCTTTGTTGTTATTTGAGTTTGGGGGTCTTGAGGGGGGGGTTGTTTGGTTTGTTTGGTTTGGTTTTGTTTCTATGAATGATTTAAAAGAAAGCAGTTGAACTTGATTTATTTTTCTGTCATGCCTAGCATATAGAGAAACTTAGAAAGACCCATATTAGCCTGTACTGAATTACATAAATATCTAAAATAAATGCCATACATTCTTTTAAGTGTTGTAACTCCTGACAAATGTTCATAAAACTGTAGTGGTTCCCATTTCATTTTTACTCACAATAAGGTGTTGTGTGATTCTTCCTTTCCGGCCTAATGTGCTTTCAGTGATAGCCAGAGCTCTCAAGAAGTGGAACATAAACCCCTTGCCAGTAAATGGAGAATGCATCAAGCCACATTTTTTAAAAGCAGAACCATTCAGTTAAGAAAAAGAAGAGATGTAAATCAATCTTTCCCCAGTATGAGAGAGGCTGCTTTATTTGGCACAACAAAGAAAACATTAGGTAGTCAGGCCAGTAGTTGTGATAATCCCGGCACATTTTGAATGCTACGCAGATGATCATTTGTGATTTTATTGAAGAATATTCAGTGTAGAGAGTAATGCATTTACTTCAATATATTGACCTCCATGTAGTATTAGCATTATTATATTTGAACTGCATTAGGCGTATATATGAAATTTACTTTCTAATGTTTTAAAAACTTAGAGATCTTATCCTCTCTGTTAATTGTGACTATTAATTTATTCTTTTCAAACCTGCCACTTTCTATTTTGAAGAAAATCTAAAGTGAACCTCCTCCGATCTCTGTGATGCATTTAGACACACACATTGTGCTTCCAAATATGGTGATTGTTACCATTCAGTGCCAGGTATGTCATGCACTATGGCAGTGTTTAAGCTTTGTGAACTGTGGGTGCATCTATATGTTCAATTAATGTGATGAAATAAACTCCAGAGCAGTTCAAACTGAAGTCAACTGTTCCCAGGCGGACCGTCTACACTTGCACCCAGAACAGCAGCAATTTGAGCAGGAGCAGAGCAGGCCCCTGGCTGGCTGGGCTGACCGAGCACAATTGATACCCACAGTCACTATCTACACAAGGGTTTTGGCACAGAAAAATACTCTGCCATAAGATAGTACCATCTTGGACAGTACTATCCTAGGGTGGAGTTAGTTAGTTTACTGCACCCTAATACCAGCACCTGTGTAGATGGTGACACTTTATTAGTGTCTACACCACAGTAAAGCAATTAGTCTACACCTAAGTAAGAGCAAATCAGATGGGATTAACTCTTGGAGATTTATGTCATGTAATTCAAGTGGAAAAGAAGCACAGGCACCTATCAAAATTAATTTGCTGAATCCCCTTGAAAGTAATGCATTTCAAATAAAGTTCTCCCAAAAAGGAAGATGAAGACTTAAGTGCCTAAAATAGGAATCAGGAGAACTTCAGCCATGGAATCAGGAGAACTTCAGCCATGTATTTCCATACTTTTTCCCCTCATACCATTTCACAAACTTACTAGACCCCTGTCTGTTTGTTATGAAGGTTCCCTAGGTACCTACATTTGCAGTTCTGCACACAGACAGCATTGCCATGCCTGAGCCATTAGATGCCTAGCTCCTAGATCAGCCCCAGAAACTAGGCAAAGTAACACTTACTTCCCCTCTTGGACCAATCTGGTAGGTAGTCTTAGAGCACACTTAACACATGGTAGCACACCTGCACAAGATTTAGTTTTGCCACCAAAGGTGGAGGAAGTACTGGTGCCACCCTCTCTCATATATTAACCTGTTAGTTAAAACACACACAGTGTGATACAATTGCCTTCTCAGCCTGAAAGGGTTCAAATCCACAACTCCAAGGCCTGTTTAATGTAAAGTACATAAACATTGATCTGAATCTAAACCAAGACTCTCCCTAACCCTCTGCTGAGTGCCTTAAACACTAGACTACAAAGTCATGCTTCTTTTTTGGTCTCTCCTTGTTGCCCCATGAATCTTACCTTCTTTTCTTAACAGCTTCAACAGCAGGAGTAGAGGGTGTTTATAATGCTAGCCAATAGCCTGGTTGTTTTGGCCTATTCCTGGGAAGTTGCCAATGTGAGTGCAAATCCCTTTTTGCTGAGGAGGAATTGAACATGGGTCTCCCATTGGCTGGATGAGTGCTCTAATTAGGAGGCTATGATATAAAATATTGGCAATGGCACCCACACCATCATTTTAAAAAAGGATAGCTTAGTTCTTTGAAAGAATAACTTTAGGGGCCTACTGTCAGAAGAGTATTCTGGATTTGGGATCTCAAATGGACAGTACTGGATCTAGGAATGGGACAAGGAGGGTGTTCCCCATGTTTTGGCTGTGCCATTCACTGCCTGATCACTGCAGGTTTTGGGTGAGCAGTGATCACCAGATAATCTGGACAGAGTCTGGCCAGAGCCCCTGCTTCCGTGGCTAGGGGCAGAAATTACACATAAACCGGTATAAACAATCAGAAACTGGTTCAAATCTGTAATACAACACAAATTCAGTGCACATAAACCACTTTCAGAATGGCTGAAACCAGTTTAAAATAAACCTGGATACATGTAGTGTCAGACTTAACTGATTTAGGTTAAATCAGTTTATTGAATTTCTGTCTCAGATTCCCTCCAGATTCAAGTTAACTCACAATCCCCCAGCATCCCAGGAGTTTTGCACCTCCGTTGTGAACCCACCCTAGCTTTGGCCCAAGCTATCTGTGGAGCAGGGAGGCATGCTCTAGCACCTCCTGGCTTCTGGCCTGGGCCACTGCAGGCATGTGGCTGCATTTCCAGAATCAAAAGTGAATGTCTGTTCACTTGCTTATGCGTTCAATCTATGGAGCTTAGACTAACCTGCAAAGATTAAATCCATTCAACCTCAGGCTTTTTGACTGTCTGTACTTAGCTCATACAGCTCCATAGCCCAGGGTGTGAGCACTACTGTTTTTTGCTCATTCCCTTTCTCCTCCTCCCTCCTTCTGCCTGGTGAATTAGGCTGCAGGAGAAAGGAGGGGATGAGTGGCAGCAGCAGCGCACATCCCCTGGGCTCCAGAGCTGCCCAAGAGCAGGGGTACTAATCAGACCCCTCCTGAGAGCTCATGTGCAGCACAGACCATGCCACCTCATCCATGGGCACAAAGAAACATTGATCCACTCATGCAAAAGGATGGAGGCATCAGTCTACAGCTCTGTTTCAGGCATCTATTTCCCTCTTGCCTCCCCTTGCTGCTATATATGTCAGGGATTGGTGTTGGCTGCAGACAAAGCTGGGGATTTTGACTTGGGTGTGCCAATGCTCCTACTGGGAGTTAAACCTGACTGAATGACTGTTCCTGGCTAGAGGGTCTTGTTCCACTGCTCAGGGTTGGACCAGTTGCCATATTTGGAGTAAGGAAAGAATCTTACCCCCTGGTAAGATTGGTACAGATTTTTTTTTTGGGGGGGGGGGGGGGTTGCCTACCTTTGTAGTGGGGAGCATGGCCCTCTTCTTGGGATCTCTTGAGAATATATTAACAACATTTACAGTAGCAGGACATTGGCCACCACAGTCCCCTTACTCACCTGGAGCAGGATAGGGTGTTAAGTTTTTTTTTGTGTGTGTCAGTGTTGGTTGTGTAGTTTTACTAAGAAGTTAGACTATGGATTTGTATAGGATGGTTTAGATAAGGATGATCCTGCCTCAGACAGGTGGTTGGACTAGCTGACTTACAGAGTCACTTTTAATTCAGACATGCAAACCAAAAGAATATTACAAAATACAATATAAACTCTATATACACACTAATGCTTGAGTGTGTGTGCATCTATATAAACACACATGCACACTTCAGCATTAGTGTGTGTATGGAGTTTATATTCAGGGGTGTACTTGGGAGCTGTGTTGGTCTGAGACAAAAAGACATACAAAAAACTAGAACTCTTGGTTCCAAAATGATACCTTTTATTAGACCAATTGGAAAATGGCAAGAAAATTGTCCTTTTCTGCAAGCTTTCTGCAGTGTTAATTTTAGGTCCTTGTCTATAAAATAAAAACAGAAATCTAGAGTTGATCATCCAAGCTTCCCATGCATTGGAGAAGCCAGGCACCTGAGAAGGGTAATCCAAGGGTTGGGAGGAACCCTTAAAGAAAATAAAGCCAAAAGCATGCTGATCAAGGATCTGTCAAAAGGCAGCCTGTAAAACAAATTAAGCATAGGAGTGTGTCATAACCCACAAGCTTAATCTGCACTCCGTAGAAACATAGAAATCTAGAGTTTGAAGTGAATGAGAAATCATCAGTAAATTCTGTTTTTAACAGGTGAATCGCTTTTAATTGAGATATTCAAACCAAAAGAATATTACAAAATACAATATAAACTCTACAAAAAACTAGAATTCTTGGTCCCCAAATGATACCTTTTATTAGACCAACTGGAAAATGGCAAGAAAATTGTCCTTTTCTACAAGCTTTCAGGATCAAAGTCCCTTCGTCAGGCTCTGGGAAAAGTGTAGATGGAAGGTATTTCCTACTTATGGGGACTTTTTACCATCTTGTACCATCTATACTTTTCTCAGAGCCTGACGAAGGGACTTTGATCCTGAAAGCTTGTAGAAAAGGACAATTTTCTTGCCATTTTCCAGTTGGTCTAATAAAAGGTATCATTTGGGGACCAAGAATTCTAGTTTTTTGTAGAGTTTATATTGTATTTTGTAATATTCTTTTGGTTTGAATATCTCAATTAAAAGCGATTCACCTGTTAAAAACAGAATTTACTGATGATTTCTCATTCACTTCAAACTCTAGATTTCTATGTTTCTACGGAGTGCAGATTAAGCTTGTGGGTTATGACACACTCCTATGCTTAATTTGTTTTACAGGCTGCCTTTTGACAGATCCTTGATCAGCATGCTTTTGGCTTTATTTTCTTTAAGGGTTCCTCCCAACCCTTGGATTACCCTTCTCAGGTGCCTGGCTTCTCCAATGCATGGGAAGCTTGGATGATCAACTCTAGATTTCTGTTTTTATTTTATAGACAAGGACCTAAAATTAACACTGCAGTACCTAACATGGAAAATTCTAAATATTTTATTATCTTAACACTCTAAGGCTGTGTCCAGATAAGCGTGGATGTTTGGTTCCCCAGGGACAACTAGTGATGGCGTGCCTTGTGCTGCCTCTAGTTGTCCCTGGAGAATGCCTGTGCCACGCACACTCTGGCACACGGCAAATTACCCTGGGTGGGGTAGGGGAGGTTGGGGCCAGCGCTGGCCCCTACCTCCCAGCAGCCTTATCTGAGATCCTGGGAGCCTCCTGGGGCTGCAGCAACTCTGGCTGTCCAGGCTCTGGTTTTGAGCAGCATACACTAACCCCACATGCACCACTCTGCTTTTTTTTGCAAAGGTTTTTTTGACCCCCAGATATCCAGGGGTCAAAAAATCCCCATGCTGCTCCCTTTTAGCACAAAGAACAGCTGAATGTGCAGTACATGGGCACATATCACAGGGCCACGCTTGCCTGGACATGGTCTAAATGTCTTACCTACTTCATTGCATATCTTAATTATGTGTTCATTACAGCCCCAATTTTTGTCATGGAAGACTTCTGTTGCTTTACCACAAAAATGTGCACTATTTGTATGATTATTTGAAAAATATAAACATAGATAAAGTATGGAGAACATTTGCTGTCATTTTTTCTAATGTTTTGATAATTTTTCATCCATTAGAAAGGGAGATTTGTTGGAGTTAATTATCAATTCAGAATTTAAAAAAACAAATGTGTCAACTGTGAGCCTATTCCAAAATAACATTAACTTAATGGAATGTGTTCTCCCTCCAGGGTTTATAAATCTGAAAACACCCTAATCTTTTCTAAAATGCTATGTTTCCAAATGCTATGTTTGTAACCCAACTCTTGGAACAATTTTAGTATGATGTAATGAGACTGTTGGCACCACCTCCCTTATAAATACAGTTGCATAGTAAATGTTAATAGTATGGTGACAGGTACTTAAAGCATGATCCTGAAAACTGACACACAAGTGACAAATACGCAGTGAACTATATAGATGCATGTGACTTCCAGTTTGATAAACTGATTTTTAAAAATTTAGATGAAAGCAAAATGAATGTAGTAGACATGACTTCTGGACTGAATCACTAACAACTCCCTTCACAAAGTTAAAATATTTATCATTTTTGTTGCTAAGTGCCTTTTCTAAGGCCATCCTTGCTATGAAGATATTGTTCTTCTGCCTTGCCCCTACAAGGCAAGGCAGAAGAATCACAATATGTGTCTTCTTGAATCACAATATGAAGCCATTAAGCAATGCAGAATAAGTCAAGCATGCACAGTATGGCATATGGGTAATTTCCATTAAAGAAGTTCAATATGTGGATAAAAGTAAAACTTGATAAAAAAGGAATGTCAGAGTCTGAATGGTATATAGCTGTTGAGATTAAGCGTTTCACAAGTTAAACTCCATGGGAATGCTTAATATTATTGCTAGGAACTGTTCTCTTAGCTCCACCTCATCTTTTAAATACTAATGCTGAAGTATATACATATATACACACACTTATATGAGAATGAGAAATGATCAGCAAATTCTGTTGCTAGCAGCTGAAGAGGTATGCAAACCAAAAGAATATTACAAAATACAATATAAACGTTATATACACACTAATGCTAGAGTGTGTGTGCATGTGTGCGCATGTGTGTGTGTTTATACACACATATTCTCTCTCTCTTTCTCTCTCTCTGGCATTGGTGTGTGTATAGTAGTTATATTGTATTTTGTAATATTCTTTTGGTTTGCATATCTCAATTAAAAGTGATTCAGCTGGTAGCAACAGAATTTCCTAATGATTTCTCATTCACTTTGCAAAAACCAGGTTGTAAAATGACTTAAGGATGTTACAGTAAATGAAAGTTAGTCAGGCATTGATGGTTTGTTTTTATGGTATCTTCAGCTTTCTTTTAAGCTTACTTTGGATAAAACTGTTCTTTAGCTTTATGATTATTAAGTAATATTTAATTTGCCATTTGTCCTCAAAAGCCATGGTAGAGAACAGCATCTGGCTATGGATAAAATGTCTCAGTGTATTTTTGTAGCACTCTCTGCCATAGAGAGGGCTACCTGCAGGAGGGAAGGGAGAGCAGAGCAATGTGGGATGCTAGGGGCCCAAGAAGCCCCCTGTAACGCTACATGTAACTGGACACATGAAACGTGATGCTATAAAAAGCAGTGCTACAGAGACATTTCTTTTGGAAAAAAGAACATTTTTGTGGTAGATCCACCATTTTTTGTTGCTAAAAATGGCATGAAGGTACACATACTCGTTTTTTGTAGCACTAAAATGGGGTATTCAACTGGCACACGCTACAAGGACATATGTTATGTTATGCTTACAGTTTTGGAACATTCAGCTCAACGTTCCTTATAAAATTAATTGTAGGAAGAAATCTGGAAGTCTTACTTATCTATATTGTGTACAGTCTGGGTTTGTATTACTGAATGGCTGTTCAGATAAATCTTTAAGGAAAACATCCATATTACATACATATCAGAAAGGAAACTTGAAACCAAAAACTGTTTTTTAAATAATTTTAATTAGGTAAGATTTATATACCCTTTCTATCCTAAACTCTGCTTGACACTGACTCAGGTTAAATGCCACTCAGCCATGAAGAGTGCATTTTTAATCAGTCAGGCAGTTAGGAATTTAGCATGACTACACCCCATTGCTAGCACTTCAGGGCAACATCATTCTAAAACCTGATGTATTTTGATTGTACAGCTGCATCTTACCTGTCAAAACAGCCCTGTGAGATTTCTACATTCCCTGGTAGTTTAGCATATTCCCCCTGACACTGGTGAATGGTCAGTATTTTATCACTAACTGCTATATTCAGTCATGGTTAACTGGACCATGAAGGAGCACTGAAGAAGGAGTTGTGTGGGTGAATTTCAGTGATTCATAAAATGTATATATTGTTAACTGTGTGGGTTGCTCTATGCAGTATCCATCTTTGGTAATGTATTGCCAATGGACCAGGCTTTGCTCTCCCCAGTGAGTTAATATGAAATATATTCCCACAAGTGAAGAAAATAATGAAACATATATTGTTAGAGTCAATGGTAACAGATAAGAGTGTGGTCTATACTATGAGTTAGATAGAATGTAAACACATTCTTATCTGTTACCATTAACTGTTACAAGCCTGGAGTAACTCCATTTATTAAAATACAGTCACTCTGTTTAAACTGGCATAACCTGAATTAGATTCAGGCTCCGTATGCAGCAACAGCCCATCCAAAAGAAGTTTTATTTTTCAGAAAAGAAGAAAAAAATCTTTATCCATATGAAAATCTCAGAAAAATGACTGACTTTTGGTCTCAACTGTGATATAGCCATAGAGTTTTTATAATTCACACATTTGTGAAATGAAAAGGAGACTTCACAGGCATTTGCCTTTGAAAATGACTAGTTCTGATCTTTTTTGCTTTTCATGTTTCTGGGTCTGGTCTATAGTGCCCCTATATCACATCAGAGGAGCAATGAACAATTTTTCATAGATCTTTCATAATGGATGAGATGGGAAATGAGTTTTATGGAAACTGAGCACCCCGGAGATTATTAGTTTTGCCATTATTTTTATATATATATAATCTGGCATCCCATCATTAGCATTATTATTTTGTAGGGCAACCAACCTACCATAAAATCTATTTGTGAAATGCAATAATTTTATCATTTATAGATGTTGATATATGATATACATGTTTTTTCCTAAAATTGTAAAACCATTAAATGTTGACTTAGTTTAAATCAAATACATGAACTGCATATTTAAAATAAGAATCATACTTCTATCCTAGAAGTAAAAAAATAACAAGAAGGTCAGTTGTCACATAAAGGTCCCAAATCACTTTCACATCAAGCCTTGTAAGGGATAAACATAATCTGAGCTTGCTAACAGAAAAATACTATGCACTTATTTTGGTCGGCCTTGCAATAAAAAAGTTCCTAAAATAATACCAGTTCTAACTCTTGCAATTCAAATTAATCTTTATTTGTTGCAATTTGCATTTCCAAGCTCTCTGCTAAAAATGGTCATCTTGGATAGGATTTTTTGTCGTTTGTGACTCTTGCCTAGTATGACTCAAGCTATATTATTACTATCCTATTTTAACATTATTTTCATAATCACATAAAGGATTTTTCTTAGGATTCTAGGAAAGCTCATGCTTCATAGAAAGGACATGCATCCCAGAAAATGCCCCAAAATTCAACACCCAGAATCTCCCCCTAGTGTTGGGGAACAGTGAAAAGGACAGAGTATGTGGGTTTCCAAACCTACAAACCCTAGAGATATATGGGGAACCTCACCCCTGTGATACAGAAGGCTTCTCAAGAGACTACACCTCTGCTATTCAGTGTACCTCTTCATAAGACCCAAGTTGCCATCTTCCCATCCTCACTCTATATTTACCATAGACCCTTAAGAATTATGATAACTGAAAAGATATTAACTCTCATATTAACAGGAGACAAGAAAAGATCATCCTACAGGGAGCATTTTCTTTCTTACTTTCTTTTTCTAGCTCTCTCTCTCTATATATACACACACACATGTGCATGCATAGACACACACACATATACATACTTCATGTCCCTCTGAAACAGTGTAGCCCTGGCCTTATGCATGAAGCTCTAATTTTCACCATAACTATATTCCTCATAACTACCATTCAATGAATGAGCAGTTGCTCTACTTCTAGGGTGACTTGATATGTGTAAATGTTATCCTCAACCTCCCCATAGCAACATTCTTGCGAAGCAATCTTTCCCCACAGGCCTTAGTTGGACTGGCATGAAATATCTTCTGCACTATACAGAAGGTGTACCCTAATATAACTAGTGAGGACTGAACTGCCCCCCAGCCCTACCAGAAGTATATTTTGAGGCCAAGTACCACAACTGTATAGGCAGCCACATGCAAATGACCAACAACGTGTACAGTTTGTCCACTTTTCTGAAAATTTGGGTCAGTATATCAAATTACATTAAGTAAGAGGGAACATTTAAGTTATTCTTAGTTATGTTATATACTGACCTTATACAATGGGTTCCTTAACATTACACTAGAAAGTTCTCTTACTGTTATGCTGGATGTCAATCAGTAGTTGGCCTCTGGCTTGATGTTCTCCATGTTCTGGGTAGATTTCTCCACACATTGTTATAGACCAGTAGTGTTCCATGGGCAGTCCTGAAGACACTCCCAGAAGATCATAAACACTGCCAAAGAGAAAAGGATATATTTTCTGATTTCTGAAATAGTTTTACTTGTCATAGTAAAACCTATGTGGGAACATAAGATCTCCTCAGTCACCCAATCCAGTCCTCAAGTATCCCTTTCATAAATATCCCAAGTTCCATAATAAAGGAGGGTTTTTATTTTGCTTTGTTTTGTTTTGGGGGGAGGGTTCCTGCTCTGATAGTTAGAAACCTAATTCCCAGTCTAAAATTATTCATGGCTTATTAATACCCAATTTTTTGTATTGCTGTTACCTTTTAGCTGAAATAGACTTTTCACTCTCTAGTTTTTACCCCATTAATGTATTAATTATATACCCTCACAACCTTTATTTTACTAGACTAAACAAACCAAGTTCCTTTAGTCTTGCCCATTATGACCCACTAGTCATAATGGCCCTGATTATCTGAGTAACCCTTATCTACACTTGTTCCCAGTGGAGTTCATCTTTCTTGAACATGGAGAATTAGAATCACACATAGGATCCTAGATGAGGTCACTCCTGCACCTTCTGCAAAGGCACTAATCCATCCGTGTCTCTGCTAGAAATACCTATTTTTTTACTCTCTAGAATCGCATTGTCCTTTTCTCAGCTGCACCACTTTGCTGGTTTATAGTCATTCTGCCATTAGCTTGTCCATCTAGGTCCTTCTCTTCTGCAATTGTTCCAAACTAATGAGCTCCTATCTAGGAGGAAGAAGGTTGTCTTAATCTTTAAGTGTGATTCATCTACTCAAGTGTGGAATTCCTTCCCATATCTTTTTGCCTCTCCAAGTCTCTGAGCTCCTTAATCTAGTTATTAACTGCCCTAACCAGTTTCCTTAGACAATCAGGATTTGCCCTGTTAAAATCAATACCTTAATTATGGAAGAGTTGATGAATAGAGTTCAAATGTGTCATGGCTAGTAAAGAAAATGATCAATATTTAGAAATGAAAATTGAAGAAAGTTTTGGCCAAAAAGAACAATGAATAGATGCTCAAGCATAGTACACAGGATGGGAAGGAGCTATTTAAAAGTAAAAAGAATAATAAAACATATATAATACCTGTATTTCTCTTATTATTATATATTTGTAGACAGTATTCAATATCCAAATACATACTTTAAAGAAAAAAATCCAAACCCATAGTAAACTAATGAAGGTAAATGGGCAGGTGGGAGAAAAAGACAGTTGATCATATGAAGGGCAAAGCAATGCAACATGAGACACTTTACTGCACATTAGACTAATCTAATGCAGAGCAAAGTATCACCATCTACACATGTGCAGCAATTATTGCTCAGTAGATTAGTCTGATGCACCAAAGTCAACCTAGGCAGCAGCGGGTAACAGGGGGTAGAAGGAGTTGTCTTGGCTCAGCAGGATGCTGCCTCCCAGCCACATGGAGATTGGGACCTGTCCAGATCTCCATGTGGCTAACAGGCAGCTACCCAGACACTGGGACAGCTCTCCCATCCACATGGAGATGGGGGCAGGTCCCCATCTCCATGTGGATGGGAAGCAGCTTCCCAGTGGCTGGGACAGCTCTCCTAGCCATGTGGAGAATGGGACAGTTCTCAATCTCCACGTGGCTGGCAGGAAGCTGCCTGGCAGCTGGGACAGCTCTCCCCTCACTCCCCCTGTGGAGATTGGGACCAGCCCTCTACCTCCGGCCAGCTGCTACCTGAGACAGCCTGGAGCTCCCACTGACTGCTGTAGCGGATGAAGACCAGGGCTGGAGAAGCCCTAGACTGAACTGCTCAAGTCCGGAGCAAATTTGCTCCCAACTGGCGTATATTCAGATACACAGAAATCGGAAATTTTCTGTAAAGAAAATTCAATTGCATTAATTGCAGATGTAGACATGGCCATATAGCCCTTATGCATCTGTATATTGTATGATTTAGCTACTGAAAACCACAAACTGTAAGACAGGTGGAAGTAATGGATATGGACGACAAAAGAAAATATTTGTTTTGGTGTTATTCCTGCATCTTCTATCTTCTATTGGTTGATTATCCTTTCTTTATAAAATCAATCAACTCAATGGATTGGATATTGAGTAAACAGGACAGAATGTATATTACTTTTCCACTTTAACTAATTTAGCCTAGTTGTATAGCCAAATAGTTATCAAAATAGATTTTTTCTGTATTTGTCAAAAGCTTTAAGACTTATACCATATATTCTTTAGCCAAGTCATGTAGACCCAGATCATAGCCTACCTACTAGCCCAGTTTCTAAAAATGTGGTCATTCACGTGGTGCCTGCCCAAGTAATAGAGGAAAACAGGCATGATTCAGCTGAAGCTTTCAAAAATAGTGACTGAATGAGTAGTATGGTTTAGAAGATTAGAGATTGTGTTGCCCCTGGCAATTCTGCTTACGGAGATGGGAAAGATAATGTACAGGTTTCTCTCACCAAGCACAATTTTGCGAACCATGGTTTTGAGTAGCCACAGTTAATATTCTGTATAAAAGTTTGGCTACCACAGTATACAGTTTTGAGTAACCATGGTTTTCCATGCCCATGCATCAAATCACCAGCCCCCTGGCTCTGCTTGTGTCTCTCCTTCTCCCCCCACACCACAGCCCCTGCTCCCCCAGATGAAGGTGGCCCCCAGGCCTGCCAGAGGTGCGCATGGTGGTGGGGAGCTGCCCTACTCATAGTGGCAGAGAACAGCAGACCCACTTGCCACTATTCTCTGCTGACCTGCTTCCCTCCCACACAACCTGGCATGGCAGGGAGCAGAGAAGCCACATGGGGATCTCCTTGCCCGTTGCTGCTTGCACCACACTGCCCGGGGAACATGCTTCCTGTGCCTGCTGCTGGTTTGAGGGGTGTAGCCCTGTGCTGCTGCCCTCATTGCAGCCCCATGTACAGGAGGCGCATTTCCAGGGCAATGTAGGGTAAGCAACGGCTGGTAAGGAGATCCCTATATGGCTTCTCTGCTTCATGCTGTGCCAGGTCACGGGGGAGGGAAGCAGGGCAGCAGGGAACAGCAGGCCTGCTCATCACTGTGCCCTGCCACCCTACACAGTGGTGAGTGGGTATCCATTCACGGTGAATGGAGCCTCAGCCAGGCTGGGTCATGGGACAATCTGAGCCCAGCAGCTCATCCACATTGTTCCACAACCTGGCCCAGCCAGGGCCCCATCTGTGGGCCTCTGACTGGCCAATCAGGTTGCCAGAGGCAGGCACAAAACACCCCCACCCAGCCATTCAGACAGGTGGAGGCAGGGAATCACCATGGTATGCTGCGTGGGGCTGGCCAGCTCATCCCTCCTTTCCCCTTCCCTTCCTCCTGGGTAAGAGGTGAATGCACTGGGGAAGACACTGCTGCTGCACCCTAGGCGTACTTTGTCCCTGCCCACTGGTGCGTACCCCCTCTAACCTGTCTAAGCACCCCTAAGGGTACACATAGTTTCATAGTTTCGTAGTTGGTAGGGTCGGAACAGACCTGAGCAGATCATCAAGTCTGACCCCCTGCCGTGGGCAGGAAAGAAGGCCGGGGTCAAACGACCCTGGCCAGGTGATTATCTACCCTCCTTTTGAAGACTCCCAGGGTAGGAGTGAGCACCACTTTGCTTGGAAGTTGGTTCCAAATCCTAGCCACTCTGACAGTGAAGTAGTGCTTCCTGATGTCTAGCCTGAACCCACTCTCAGTCAACTTGTGGCCATTATTCCTAGTTATTCCTGGTAATTCTCAGGGGAACAGGAACTCTCCCATTCCCTGCTGGTCCCCCTGGTAAGTCTATGCCCCATTGACCACCCCATGTATTAAAGGTAAGTAAAAATGTTTTTATATACTATACTGTACAGTATTCAAGTCCCTAACCCCATTTTTCCCATAAGCCTTTAGTTTTACCAACCACGGTTTTGCCAACCGTGGGAACTTTCCAGAACCTAACTCCCATGGTTGGCAAGGGACACCTGTACTTAAATGTAACATACTTAACTACTGAAAACCAAAATAATATCAACAGCCAATGAGTCAAAGCCTTAGTGGACCAGGAGCTTGTCTACCAAGGAACGTTTTTCAGAGACTTGATTCAAAATTCAAGTATCCAAGTTGCTAAAAAATTTAGGACACTCAGTCAAGAGCAAATACCTAAATTGGGATTTCCAGAAAGAGATATCAAAAGCTTTGCTTGATATATACATATTACATTCCCCTCTCCATATTAGCTAAAAGATTTATGGTTATAAGTCTATTTAACTAGCAGATGTGAAGTGATTTCAGGATGCTTTGTAGTCATCAGGGAGAGCATGCTGATTCTTTTTCAGCACAATTTTTCTAAAGAAAATAACTTCCGTTGCTTCATATTAGGCAGCCCTCCTGGTCTATGTCTAGAACAATTAGGATTTCATCTCTTTTCACCATATCAAAAAGAGTATACTCCCTCATTTATAATGAGAGAAGGTATTTATTGGGAAAACCTCAACTTCTAAAAAAAAAAAAAGAGAGACTAAGTTACATAAAATTATAAGGAACTGAATGTTGGTCTCAATTGAATCAGTGCAATATAGAAAACCAGTGTGCCAAAGAAGAGCTTATTCTCATCTACTTTGAATAAGGGGGGATAGATCTGTTAAGAAAAGCAGTAAATTGACTAAATATAAACATATAATATGTATTGTACATTCAATATGCATATTTGACCAAAGCCTGCTTGCATTCCTTCTCAAGAATATTCCTTTAAATATCTAATTTTTTCCATTATAATAAATGGCAAACAAACTGAATTTCCCATTAAGTGCATACAGTTAAAAAAGATATCACTGTTTTGGAAAGTTCCTTTTCACGAACCTTGGCCCTGAATTCAAAGGATATGCCACACAGACTATGCTATGCTTGTTTTGATCCTTCTCAGTGGTTTCCCCTAAATTATTGAAGTATTATCACTTGTCAAATAGTCAAATGCATTTCATTTAGTCTCTCTGAGTTCGTTTCTAGCCTTACCTTAGAGGACACATCTTCATAAGTGGGGGCAGACAGATCTAGAAAGGAGCTGGATTAAATATGAATAATATTATATTTCTGCTAAGTAACATTTAGCTTAGTTAAACAGCCTTTGACGGTGAGTATTGGTTTCCCAGTTGATCATATATTTCCTTGTATACAACACATACTTATAAATACCCCTTTTGATTATAAAAAAAAAATGAATTTAAAGTCACTAGACACCCCAGTTAGCTTGTTAATATACTTCAGGGTTGCACATTATCTCCTGGCATATGCTTTAGATATTCCCTCTTGACCAGTAAATGCTCAAAATTATTTCTGTAGTATGTACAGTGAACCACAGGAAGTCTAAACTGACTGGGAAGGTTAAATAGATTTTTTTCTGTATTTGTCAAAAGCTTTAAGAATTGTACAATATATTTTTTATTCACAGCATGCAGACCCAGATCATACTCTATCTACTAGCCATCTAAGTTTATATAGCTAGTTATCAAAAAAAAAAAAGTCTTGCATCAGGAGAACAACTCTATTTGACTTGGACATGACTTCCCATTGTCTCTGTGACAAGCTTTATACACCTTCAAAACAGGTGAAGCAGAAACTTTTACCTTTTATACAGTAGCCTCAGTCCTAAATTTTTCATCATGGTCTTGGAGGATGGTGGACCAGTCATTCTCAAATATAGCAGGGTTTTTATGTTTATAAGTCAGCAACTGTTTCATTTGGAAAAAAAAAATTCTCCCAAGAATGAAGAAAGTAGTCCTCAAAAGTGGAGTGGGTAAATACAAATTTGGACTAAAAATGTGAAATTACTCTTTCTATAAAAGTGCTGTCTGCTTAGGCTGTATTACTACACTCATTATTATAGTATCTGACTACCCTATTCTATATGTTTCATATTTTACTTCTCTGGTGTCTTCTCTCCTCATTATTCTAGCTTCATGGGAAAGCTAAATCAAATAGTTAGTTTTCGATTTTGTTTGAAAGGCAGAAAAATTCCTGGCCATTTCAACATGTTCTGTGAGTGGGCCCTCTAAATATTGGCTGGCTGTAACACAAATGTTCTGACCTTAAAATCTATGAATCCCACTCTCTTACTTTTGTCATGTTTGTGCAGAGAAAGGTAGTGCTTTGGGTAATGCGGGCTGTTCCTGTAGAAAATTTGAACATCATAACCAATACCATGACTAGAAGTATAATGAAGGGGGAGGGAACCAGGGCTCTGACCCCAGCAATGACCATTGAGGTGGGATGCAGAAAAATAGCAGCAGCTATTTAATTTCCTGGGTGCCTCTGATGCTGCCTTGTGCACTGCAATCATCCAGGGCATTTAAGCATCCAGTTACATCTCTGACCATGACTTTGATTTTAAGTTTCATGAAGAGCCAATGTAGAGAACAGAACATGAGAGTGATGTGGTTATTTGCAGTCATTGTAACTGCATAGAGAATTTCCTGTGTTTTGACCTCATTGTAGCTTTTTTAGGGCTGGTTGACAGGCAAACATGGTACTTGAAGTATAAACAAAATGACTTGATAAAACTTCTATGAAAGATGTCAGCATTTATGACCCTTCTGGGAGAAATGTTCTGATGATGCATCCTAGCTTATGCTGAAAGTCAAAACAAGAACCCCCTTGGACTCTCATTAGGTCTAAAAGTCTGAAGCAGGAAAAAGTAGGAGAAAAAAAATGGACTAAGCCATAGTCAGGAGAAAATTTGTTCCAGGGCTTTTGTTTAGTTAGCAACAAAGGAAACCCAAGAACTTGGTAAATTCTGGATATGTACATAGTCTCTGTGCAAGCGTATAGAAAATTGCTTTAAAAGTATGAATACACAGCTGTATTTAAGAGCCTAGCATTAGTGAATCTTATCTTATTTGGGTATGAGGAAGGCTGCCAAGGATTCCATTTTGTGACATTTTTAATATTTGATGTTTGTTTTCATTGTGGAAATAAAAATTGAAAAAATTATTTTTTTACAAAAATAAAAAGATTGAACCATTCAGCAAAAGCTCCAACTCAGTGATTAGGTCACTCAATGGTGATCCAAAAGATCCAGGTTCAAGCCTCTGCTGTAAGAGAGAGAATCTGAAGCTGAAATTTGGAACCTCCTCAGTGAGTGAGTACTACATGGCTATTCTAAACTTGGATCTTTTGGATCCAAAAACATCTAGTCTATGACAAGGACACAAGAAGAAGAAGTAGAAAGTCTTCCCAATGAAACTAACAGATCAAACCAACAAGTTAGCCCAAAAATATTTAGATTTGGCAAAACAGCATGTTTCCCCCCAACCCTCACAAATCTTCTAAATGTTAGTGACCACCTCTAATGATCAATAAGCAGGATAATTAGGGGGGCAATCTAATTGACTTTGATTGGAATAAGATCAGGCCCCAAGGAAAGTTGGTTGGAATCCAGACTTGTGATTGGAGGGAACTTTGATGAACTTGCAAGGTGTTGGGTGCCTTACAAGATTGGGTCCTGAATGATATATTGGCCTCACAGCACACACAAGCTGACTCTTGACAACCAACCAGTTCTTGCTAACCTAAAGTTCGTGGGGAATAAATGTACATGATTGCAGCTTTTCCAACTCATACAGCTCTTTACACTTGTAAGGTTGACTGTCATTATTTTAAGTCTGTGCTGCTTTCCAGGTGGAAAAAAAAACCCAGGGAGGTTGTATAAAAGACAAAGATTACTGGTTAAAAATTCAGATCGGCTTATATCTCATCCTTTCAATAATACTTCTAATAATTTGCAAAGCCAAATTATAATCAAACCATGGGCCAGATTCTCACTTACACCATCCTGAGTCTAGACTAAAACATTGACTTCAATATTTTATTTTTTTTTCTGAACTGGGCCTGATGTTACAGGCAACAGAAAAAGAATAATTTTCATTATCTTGATATATATACCAGAATAGCAATTACTCTAACATTATTATAGATTCTATCTTTTGCTAGTTAAATCTTTGTAAAATTATATATTTAGTTCATGCAGTAGAACATGACCCAGTTTTACTATGTGCAGGGAATATATTTATCCCTGTAAATGTTATTATTTCTGAAAGAAACACATTGTATCCTACTCCTTGTCAAAAATGCAAAATACAGGAGATTTCATTTCTATTACTTGCATAGTTTTGCTGAGGATCATTTGGGTTCTGTTGACAATAGATTTTAAAAAAATGTCATGCAGATACAATGAACTAATTTACATGGAAGTCACATAGATATTTAGTTACTATACCTGTTAAGCTAAACTTTTCAATAATACCTTGATGATTGCTATATATTTGACCTAAAAATCCATATCACTCCATTGTGAATATGATGGATGTCAGATTTAAAAGTATTAGTTTTTCTAGAGAGGATGATACAGCAAATGGAGACTTGTGAATTTGTAAATTGCTATTTATCTACCATAACAACCACAAAAAAGCAGAGAGAGAGAGACAAAAGGGAAGAAACAGAAATTTGTAAGAAACAGGATCTAAAATGTTTTTAGGTGTTAATTACATTTGAAGTTATTGCATTAGGTTGAATTCTCTATAGCAAACCTGTCAATAAGCATGATCTTTGTTCTTTGTGTTGTATTAAGAAACATCTTTTCATGACACTTTGATAAATAGAATGAAAGAGTTAGTTACTTTAAATACTTTTTTGGTACTTATATGGCAAACCATACGCACCGTACACTATAGTCATAAAAACCCACTCTCCAAGAAGGTTCAGTGAATCCATGCTTTTATTTTTATATAAACATTTGATATTAAATGCCACCATGAACTTGTCTCCTAAAAATCTTGATTGAATGCCTGACTGAATTTACACTGAAATTCTGAAGTGAATATAATCTCTTTTTAGCTGAATTGCACTAGCTTTCCTATTTGTAATTTTGATCATATACATTGTAGTTTACAATACCATAATTATTATTTTTCTTTAAATATATATGTTTCATTAGCACTACATTTAATTAATACTAACAACCTTATGCTATGAATGAAGTTTACATTTACATTAGGACTTTTTCTATTCTGCTGAAAGCACATATAAAATATTACCTTTATTTTTATAGTTGTCAAAGAATACAAATAAACTGGGATCTCATTTTTTAAAAACTAGCATGCTGATCTTGCTCACAAATCCCATAGTATCATTATTATTATTGTTATTTGCAATTTGCTTACAACATTGTTCACAGGGTGGTATGTACCTTTCAGACAGGTATGGTTTAAGAAACTTATAATCTAAAGATCTTTTGCTTAAAACACTCTATCACATACCTTAGAAGCACAAATTGAAAATAATGGGCATGGCAGCGGGGGGAGGGTATTAATTAGATCTGCTTGTGGGAGTGCCTCATGTATTCAGCATCCCGGGTTTCAAAATGGTGGTTGTGGTGATTTTGTTGCCCTATGGGGTCAGGCCAATGCTCATGATCTCAATATCATGCTGTTAGACAGAAGGGCGTAATGTACAACTGCACATGCACACATATCACCAATTCAAGCACATACACACCCTAATGATAATAACATGGACTCATATACAATACACACACACATACACATATGAGAGTCCAGAGAAGAGCCACGCGCATGATCAGAGGTCAGGGAAGCAGACCCTACGATGACAGGCTGAGAGCCCTGGGGCTCTTGAGCCTGGAAAAGCGCAGGCTCAGGGGTGATCTGATGGCCACCTATAAGTTTATCAGGGGTGACCACCAGTATCTGGGGGAACATTTGTTCACCAGAGCGCCCCAAGGGATGACGACTAGGTCGAATGGTCATAAACTACTACAAGACCGTTTCAGGCTGGACATAAGGAAGAATTTCTTTACTGTCCGAGCCCCCAAGGTCTGGAACGGCCTGCCACCGGAGGTGGTTCAAGCGCCTACATTGAACACCTTCAAGAGCAAACTGGATGCTCATCTTGCTGGGATCCTATGAACCCGGCTGACTTCCTGCCCTTTGGGTAGGAGGCTGGACTCGATGATCTTCTGAGGTCCCTTCCAGCCCTAATGTCTATGAAATCTATGAAATCTGTATGCACACAGGTTAAACACTGTCTCAGGTGACAGTGTGTGTTTTTGTTGGTGCCTGTGGTACCTGTGCTTGGGGTGCTTAGTAACTAAACAGCAAGGACAGAGATCAGGGAAAAAAGGCAGTGTGGATGAGGCAATAGCTGTGGCAGAGATCGGGGGAAAAGGCAGGGGGGTGAGGCAATAGCAGTGGCAGAGTTCAGGGAGTGAGGCAGTGGAGATGAGGCAAAACTGGGGGGTTTTGCTACAATTTATCTAAAACTTGTTCAAGGTTTTGAAATGCGGGGACATTGAATACAAGATGCTGCAGCCTGTAGGAGTGTTCTGGTTGGAACACTCCAGCAGACTGACACATTCTAAACAGAATACATTGGAGCACATGCAAAAGTGCCCAATGGCCTTAAGTGAATGTGGGTGCATCTCCATGTGTGCTTTACTCTGGAGTATACTAATTAGCTCTGCAGTAAAACATCAGAGTCTACACATGCGCCAGTATTAGGGCACAGTAAACTAATTAACTGTGCTGTATGATAGTACTGTTGGGGCTTGCTCTGTGCTGGCTTAAATTACTACTGTCCTGGGCACACGTGTAGACAGTGCACTTGGAAGCAGTTGACTCCAGCTCAAACTGCCAAAATGTATTGCATCACATTAATTGCATGTGTCGATTCAGGCTGTGTGTATATGTAAAAAAAAAAAAGCAAAAACAAAAAAAATTGCTTGATTTACTCAATTAGGTAGATAGATGAGTTTGACAAACTGTTCCTGAATATAACAGTTTTGAGTAAGTCAGATGGCTCTTCACATGACATACATAGATCTGCAATTTAGAATTTTGCTTTCTGTGGACTGCATCTTGATTTTTTCTATGTTTCTGTTGAAACATAGGAGAAAGCAACCATTTTGTATTCATTTATCAACTTCTTACAAAAGAGAGGAATATCATGTTCCTCTATGGGAACTAGACCAGTATCCTCCCTTCTGTATTCTCCTTTCATCTAAAATGAAAGCCATTAAAAATATGTACATTGCTTACCATGTCTGTGTGCCTTCATCACCATGGCAGTGATTTCCTTTATGTAATAAAAATACTAGTGGAGCCATAAAAAAAAATGTTTCAGTGGTACAAACATATTAAGTATATTCACTGTTGTTGTGTTTGTACTTCTCTCTTACCAGGTATAGTACTGAGGTATGGCTGATTGAAAGTTTTGTTCTAAATGGAAAGTAACTCACCCGAGGACATGATGGTGATCCAGGCCAACCTTGACAGGCTCAGAAAATGGGCGGACAAAAACCTGATGGCCTTCAATGCTGAAAAATGCAAGGTACTCCACCTTGGGAAGAAAAACCCGCAGCATGCTGATAGGCTTGGCAGTGCTATGCTTCCTAGCACCACGGCCAAAAAGGACTTGGGGTTCATGATTGACCACAAGATGAATATGAACCACCAATGTGATGTTGCAGCCAGCAAAGCGAGCAAACTCTAGCTTGCATCCATAGATGCTTCTCTAGCAAATCCCAGGATGTCATCCTC
>NW_005842511.1:414432-428040 GCF_000455745.1 Alligator sinensis | reverse complement strand
CTGCTGAACTCAGCCTTGATGAGGCCGCAGCTGGAGTACTGTTTCCAATTCTGGACTCCACAGTTCAAGAAGGATGTGGAGAAGCTTGAGAGAGTCCAGAGGAGAGCCACGAGCATGATCGGGGGTCAGGAAAACAGGCCTTATGATGAGAGCTATGGGACTCTTCAGCTGGGAAAAGCGCATGCTCAGGGGGGACCTGGTGCCTGCCTATAAGTATATAAGGGGTGTACATCAGGATCTGGGGGAACGCCTGCCCATCAGAGCGCCCCATGGGATGACAAGGTCAAACAGTCACAAACTTCACCAAGACCGTTTCAGGCTGGACATAAGGAAGAACTTCTTTACAGTCCAAGCCCCAAAGTCTGGAACCGACTGCCACCAGAGGTGGTGCAAGCACCTACTCTAGACTCCTTTAAGCGTCAATTGGACATCTACCTTACTGGGAGTCTGTGACCCCAGCTGACTTCCTGCCCCTGGGGCAGAGGGCTGGACTCGATGATCTTCCGAGGTCCCTTCCAGCCCTACTGTCTAAGAATCTATGAAGTTAATACCCAAATAATTGGTATTAGTGCATACAGTTTTTATTGGTTTATTGGTTTTATTAGTTAACTGATGGAAACAACCTTGTGAAGCCCAATTTACAAATGTCCACATCAATGTGAGGAATCAGTGTATGGTATGTAAGTCTAATTATCTTTCTGTAAAATAACTCCTATTTGAAAATCAAATTTATACTGGAGTTCAACATGTAGATTTTTTTAAGTATTATTAAGTATCCTCTAAACCTCAATCAGCTTTCACAGAAATCACAGAGTTGAAAGTAGTTTGGGGGTGTGCTGAAATGTATTACAGTCTGGTTACACTGCTCCAGGGTGAAATTTGGATAGGAACTTGAGTTTTCAAGCTCTGAAGTAGTGAAGGGTGTTTGTGTCACTGAGCTGATATGCTTAGTGAGTTTAAGAGCAGAGATCTTAGCTCACCAGTTGCTGTGCCCTTTTTAACAATAGGCTATGAAGTGGCACTGCTAGCAGCAGCATCCACCACTCTTCCCCTTAGCCCCCAGGCTGGAAGACAAGTTCTCCAGTGCAGTCAGAGAAAGCAAAAGGAGATAGGAAAAGAGCAAGGTAAACAATGAGTAACTAGGAAAACCTTTCAAAATTCATATAGGTCTCATATAGTATATGTGACTTATCTCAGTGAAATGTGCACTGTAGGAAGAAAAGAAACATGTCACTGCTCTAAAACTGTCTTTTCTAATTCAATGCATCCATGTATTGTTATAAATCTGTTTCCCAGTTTCTAAAGATACAGAGACAAGAGAACAGATTTGACTCTTAGCTATCATCTCCAATAATGAAAGACTTCTCTCAGCTTTAAGCTGTCAGTATAATGAAAAAAACCCCCAAAATGTAAACTAACGTCTGCATGTATCCTATAGAAAACAGTTTCTTTTCCTTGTATCCATACACCCTTAGAAAGAGGCAATGCACAGTGGACTCACTTCTGTTTAGAGAGCTCTTTGAAACAAGACTTGAAATCTATGTCACAAATCATAAATATTAATATGCCTGAATCATAATTCTAAGGTTACTGTGTACTGCAACAAAAGGCTGTCTGAATTATATTTGGATTTCTTTTAAGATATACCTTATAATATATACCTTATATAGGTATATATTATAATTAAAGAAAATTAAACATATTACTATTTATTGATAGTAATGATTTATGCTCACTTTCATAAAAAAAGCACATGTCTATATACAAATATCTTTATACTATATATACAGAGCACTTTATTACATGCAAAAATCTATGTTTAAGGTGGACTAAAGGTGGAGAGTAATTTAAGGATAAAAACATTGCAGAGATGTTATTATCCCAAATATAAACACTATAAACCTGGGAAATTTGGGGTTAAGATTGCACTGTTATTATAAAGACCTTAGTGTAGATGACTATAACAGGGCATACTTACCATATACAAGGTTCATATTCACCATAAAAATCTCCTTTTCAGTGTATATAAAATAAATACTGTGGTGCACATTTTCTATCTTCTCTTTCCAAAGGATTATTATCATACAGAATATACATAGTTTAGTAGGTTAACATCACTACATAAACAATGAACTATCCATGAGCACTGTATCAAAGTAGAAACAGACTACCTCCATAGTAACATCTTTGCAGCTGACAGCAAAGGAATGTATTTTTGCCTGATGACTAGGTCACAGAGCAGACAGCTTATTTATATAACTTGATTTACCAATTTCCTGCATAAGGAATGAAACCTTGCTCTAAATTGTAATCCTTTGACCTCTAAATGGCCAGTGATTTATAGCACCACAAAGATAGTACACTATACTTAACAGTTTGAAGACACCATTTAAAAGGAACTTTTACAGCATAACTACATTTGTAATAATACACTTGCAATTCCAATTACAGACCATTTGCTGAACCAAGAAATACTTTTTATGTGTTTTGAAATGAAGAATTCACCTTTGTTATAAATATATTGTACTCAAATGGAAAACAGTTTTCAAAATATACATCCAAATTCATAACATCTAATATTCATACACTAAGTACTGGAAAGAGAGAGAAAGAGAGTGAGACCCATGGAAGTCAAATGGAAAATAAAATGATATATCTGATGTAAAAGCACACTATGTAAACAAGATGATGTCATGAAATGTGACTCAATTTTCTCTGTAAGTTAAAGTTACTAGCTGTTCTACTCAATAAAGTTGTCCAGTTAGGTGATTTGAGGCATAGCACCAGATTCTTTTAGTTTCAATAGCCTTTTTTGCTTTGTGGAGTTGTTTTGTACTTAATTTAGATGGTTTGTTGTGGCTAATTTATCTTGATGTGCCTTTAATGCAAGTAAGCTTTTGTTTTACTTCTCCTCATTTATTTATATGGAAAACTTGTCCTCTCTTCCACAGCTACCATGGTTCCTGTTTATATGTCCTGTGTGTCGTGACATAAAGGACAGTAGGCTTTAATGCAAACCTGTCTTTGTGGGCTAGAATGCATGACCGTGGGGATGTCTACACATGCGCTTTAATGAGCAGTAGTCTATTTTACTGCGCATTAAAGTGTTATGTAAAAAGCCTGTGCAAATACACTAATGTGCAGTAAAATAGGCTACTATGCATTAAGCATCTCTAAAAAAGCATGTGCTTTTGCTGCTGTACATTAGGGCAATCTAATGCACATTTATTTAATGATAAATAAATAAATGAATAATGTTCATTTATTTAGTGCTAAACTTAATGTGCATTAGGAAAAGTGCATTTATGAACATGTAGATGCACTGTGTGATGACTACTTCTGTGTGGCTAAGAAAAGCAGCTTAAGTTTAAACGAAGGCAGATGTGAGCCAGTTGTTGTATGAAATCTGCCATTATTGTCCTGCCACAATTAAAGACCTGATCCAAAAAAGCCTGAAGTCCTGAAGAAATGTATACATTAACTTCATTGGGATTTGGAATAATATATCTGCTGCAAGGTTGTGTCCTGGGAAAAATTCCTCCCAGTCCACCCACAGAAAGTTTTATCACATAGCATTCCTTTACTGAGTCCCACCGTGGACATCTCTCTCTGTCTTACAGAAGTATAAATAAATAAAGATAAATGAGGTACCTGTATTAAACCCTGGCTTTCAAACTATTTAATGTTTTGAATGTACATAATTAGGAACTTGAGTTGAAATTCCTATGCCTGTTTCAACAAACAACTCATTGGGCACATCTACATGTGCACATTTACTGTGCAGTAACTGAAATTATCATTCAGGTATCAAATTTATGCCTGATTAGTTACTGCATAGTAATGCACATGTATATGCCTTACCACACAGTAACATTGTGTGTATGGACTGATGCACAGCGTTAATACATTTTAAGGCCTGCACATGGAGATGCTGGCCTATTCCTGCTTACAGCTCAGTAAATTTAAACTGGGCTAAATGCACATGTAGACACACCCATTGATCCAGAGGACAATGAGGAGACTTCTGCAGGCTTCTTGAATTACCTAATTTCTGCAAATGCATAAAGATCCAACAGGAAACAATGTCTATTAGGTTACCTTTGTGTATTAAGCTTTTGCAATAAATGGTGACTTACGAGCTTTGATGTTGTCTTCCCAGTTTGGGGAATATGATAATGAAGATGAAGCAGTATTCCATACCAGTTGGACGCATTAGTATGGATTGAACTGATGGGAGATTAGGTTCAGAAAGGAACAGACATGAGATGAAGCATAGAGACATAATAGAGGTAAGATTAATTAGCAAGCAAGACGAAGAAGCAATAGGAAAAAGTCTTCAAACAATGACAGTAGAGCCAGTCACCAAGCAGAACAAGGAAAGAGAGAGAGATAAAAACTTCTCCCTCCCCTGCTTTCTGGATATTGATGCTTTCAGCCTGACTCAGCATCACCCTTCTTATCCAGACTTTCTAACTCCTGTGTAAGGCAGTGATAGACTACGCAGTTTTAAGCCAACCTGACAAAACAGTATAATTTTAGTGTTCCCACTAGAACATTTTCAACTAGATGTAATTTTGTCAAAATATTCTGTTTCATTGAAACTGAAACGTTTGCAGACATGCATCTAATTTGACAATGTTTTAAAGGAGAATGTTTCTGAGGACCAGGGTTTTCTGGTCACATATAGTTATAGCACAATGAACACAAATTCATTTTTGTGAAATATGCCTTAAACACTTTGTTTTAATTTCAACAACAAACAAAAGCAAATCCTGAAACCTCAAAAATTGTTTCAAATTGGGACTGTCATCTTCCAGCCAGCTCTTACCCCCACCTTTTATGAATTAAAATTGAAAATCCATGTATTTTCCTTATTCTTCTCTTCCATCCTTCCCCACTTTCTGGAAAGGTGGAACTGTGACTTAATGCAGCAGCAATCAACATCTTAAATGGTGGGAGAAGGGGTAAAGGTATGTGCTACCACTTTTTACTTTTCGATTCAGGGGCTACAATCCTACCTAAACAAGAATAAGCTCACTTAGAGAAGCTTTAGAACTGAGGCAAATAAAAATCATATATATATATATACCATAATTCAATTCTATAAAGATTTAGCAGTGCATGAGACTCATTTAACTATAACCAATCTTATTCCCAGGAACATGCACTCACATTTCAAATGTGCTTTCTTATTTGAACCAGACTTGCCAAAGTGAAAGAGTTTTTTTCATTTGAGAAATTGGAAAAAAAACAAAACAATACCCCATTCCTTTTAGTTTTCTCAGGCTGTGCTTTTGATGTCACCCCTTCCCTTTTCTTTTTTAGCCTCTGCTTGCTACATCTGGTTCCACTGTCAAGTCCCTGCTAATATTCAGAGAACTGCATACTTGATGCTCTTTAAGGATTGTGTGTGTGTGTGTGTGTGTGTGTTTAAATAATATAGATTATTTAAAAGATAAAAGCATAGATCTAAAGAATGATATATCTTATAATCCATGAAAGAGTGGAAAACTAGAAATGAAGCGATAATAATAGGAACAAATAAGAATTTGTTTTTGTTTGGACAATTTCAAGGACTAACAGGAATATATTTCCCCCCAAATATCAAACAACCAGACAATGCAGTGTATGCTAAATCACTAAGGCTGCAAATCACTAAGGCTGCAAACAGACATGCAAAAAAAATGCGGGCTTTAACATAAGAAGCAGCGTGGTAGTTGGGCCTGGCTCTGCAGCATCTGTAGATCAAGCGCTTCAGTGGTGCTTTTTGGGTGCTTTTATCTAATAGCTGATTCAATCAGCTGATTGAATCAGCTATTAGATAAAAGCACCAAAAAACCCTGCAAAGCACTGAAGAGGTTGGGCAAAATGGGTCTACCTTACTCAATGCCTCTATCTGGGCATGCCCTGGGCTCAGCCCAGGGATACACTGAGTTTAAAGCAAAGCACCATTGGCAGGGGAGGTGGGGCGGAGGGAGGGGTTACCCTGTAAGCAGCCTAAATGTTGATATGTTCCAACAAAAAACTTTTGGTAAACATTTCAAAAGTGCCTAAACAGTAAAAGAGTCAGATTTTAAAAGGTATTTAGGCACTTATTGATAAGCATCTACTGGGATTTACAGTAATGCCCAGGTGTCAAACTTCTATTGATGTCATTTTCAGTGGGATTTATAAACTGAAGAGCTTTTTTTTAAAACAGGTCTATACAGTGAATTTACTGTGCCTAAGAGAGACATCATCCATGTATAAACATTACCCTTTTACCAGTATAAGGGTGCAGACAGAAATGCAGCTACCAGCTGTAACTCAGAATGATTTTTGCAAAGCGTTCTGAGTTACAATGTTACCCCAAACCAAACAGAAGTTCACTGCTGGTTCCAGGGGGTATGGGAAATGGGAATCTAGCTGTGGCTGGGAGCCTGCAGCCAGGTTCCCATAGCCATGGCTCTCTACCCACACTGATTTCAGAACGAGAGGGGGGGAAAGGCAGCAGAGGGAGCTCATTCTTGGGCCTCCCCAGCCAGAGCTGAATGTGGGGTGGGTGAATTGGAGGCCCCCTACACCTCAGGAGGGCTGCAATACATCTGCCCCACCCTCCGGGGGGGAGGCGGGGCTGAAAAACCCATAGACAGAACTCCCTCTGCTCCCTTTCCCCCCTCCCATCCTGAAAGCAGTGACAGGCTGGGAGCTCCAGAAATACAAGTTATAAAAGACACAACATTTTGTAACATCCTTATCTGATACCTCATGCAATGAGGGATCAGATTTTCACCCAGTCGACCATTTTTTAAGCTGCTTGCAGCTGTGCACTTGTGTTTGGTCACAGCTATAAACTGCTTTTGGTGGCCGGATCATGTGATAATTGTCAGTTGTGTCTGCATGGACCTCACTGTGGACACCTAAACAGCTTTAAAATCTGGGTTAAATGTCTTAAAATTGGACTTGAACTTAGATGCTTTTAAAAACATTACCACATAGACAATGACTAACACCATATTAAAGAAAGATTTAGATGTTCTCATCTCTAGATGGTTCTGGTCATAAGTGGTAAGTAAACTAGGAGTTAGGTAGCCCAGTCTGATTCATTCCTATGTGTACTGAGGATTTGCAAAGATGCTTTTGCACTGGTGCAAAAATTTTTAATGCCACTTCATGCAGTGGTCTATGTGTCTCTATAACTCAAGAGCTATGTCAGCAGTAGTGTGGCATAGCTACCAGTGGGGTCTCCTCCAGGTCAAAGAGTAGGAACCAAACTAAGAGGAATACCCTGGTCCACATGGGGCTGGGGGTTGGGCATGAGGCAAACAACATCATCTTGTGAAAAAAGCTAATATTATAAAATCAAAACTAAAGCCTTGGATAAGCATGAAATATTAAACTTGGAATGTTAGCTATTAACAGAGATGGAATGGTATAACATAAAAACTGATCTGGAAGGGATAGGCAAAGATATGACAAAGCGGAAGGAGATTATGTAAAATAGGAGGAGATGGAAGGCTGTAGTTAAGGTAATTATAGGCTCCTGAGGCCTGTGAGACTAGAGTTAATAAGAGAGAGAGAGAGAGAAGAGAGAAAGGCAGGAAAGGTAATATACAGAAAATATACTGCCACACTCAAAACAGAACTCCAAAAGAGCTCAACATGCTGAAGATGAGAGATTTCATCCCATAATTCTTTAAAAAATGGACACACAAAAATTGCAGGTCTGGTAGCAAGAATGTTTACTACATCTCTCAAGTCAGGGGCAATACTTTATGCCTTGAGAACAGCAAATATAGTGACCCAAATATGACTCCACCCTAACTTTAGACTAACAAATGGCATTTCAGGCCACTTAGATGGATTATAGATTGTATTCTGCCCTAAAAGGTGCCTAACTTCATGCAAGTCACAACAAAACAGAGGAGAAAGAAGACCCCCAATTTACAGCCAAAGAGCCTAGTGTTTAGGGCACTTGCCAGAGAGTGGGGGTCCCAGGTTCTCAGAATCCTTCCCCTACATCTTCAACCTCCCAGCAAAGTGCCATAATAATCAGGCCACTAACCAATAATTAACCATTGCCCCACCGCTCCTGTTCAAGTTGACTCCTCAGGGAGCCAAGAGAGAAACATATGTGGGGCCAGAATAAAATCAAGCCAGAAGGAATGAGGCTTAGTCAGGTGGGAACTGTCCTGGAAGAGAGGTGGCCCTAACTTCATTTTCTGCAGGGGCAATTGAAAGTATTGCTTAGCAATGCCTGGCCCTCCGCATGCTTGTTAGGGCACTTCGATGGCAAGTGAGAGACACAGATCCAAGCTACCTCAGTGCAGGGTGGGAAGAGCAGAACCCAGGTCTTCTTCTTGCTGACCAAATGCCCTAAACATTAGGCTAAAGTGCAGGAGGGCTGTCTTCTACCTCATCCTCCTGAGACTAGTATTTGGAGATATGTAAAGTACATAAAAAAGTGGAATAAGACCACTATGGAATGTAACTGACTGGAGCATTATCAAAAGTCAAGGAAAGATACATAGGGAAGGGAGGAGAGGATCAAAAAATCTGCAAGAGGCCCAAAATGACACTCAGGTAGCTGAGAGAGCATTTAAAATGCTAGGGAGGAAGAAGAACTATTTAATCCCAAAGAACAAATGGGTATAAATTAACCATGAATAGATTTAGGCTGGGTTTTAGAAGAAGGTTTCCAATCATTGGAGGAGCAAGCTTCTGGTACTTAATAAAATTATGAAAAGGAATATATGTTACTTACAATAGCAAGGAACTGAATTCAGTGACCCAGGCAGTCACTTCCAAGCCTATACACCTATATTCCCAAATGGAGACAAATCCTTGCTCTAAGTCTGAGTACAGCAGGACAGCTCACTAATAGGTTATGATGAAACATATGCATGTAATTTCTCTTGTTACTCCTTCTCTTGCTCCATATTACTTGAATTAAAAACATAGATTATAACTCCAAAAACTATACCCAAAGCCAAGGCTTTCATGTCCATTTCACAAGACCTTTGGATGTTTCAAAATTTGATTTCATTTCAATAAACAACCTTTCCAGGCTGTTTGTGAAAATGATGGAGAATGTTCGCATTTGAAAGCTTGTCTAACTTTATCCCAACTACATAGTTGGTCCAATCACAGATAACACCCTATGAAATCTTTGCCCCTTGCATATTTTTGTAATTAAAACTGAAAGGTAGGGGAAGAGATAGATTAGTATAGACTAATGTTAATCATTGGCTAGAAATACCGCAGCGAAGTCTCTGCTTGCCAGATTCAGAGCAGGTTTGCCATTTCAGGTCATTGAACTGGACAGAGTAGTGGCTAAAACCAACTGGGTTTTCCCAATCCAAAATCTATGTATTAACCATCAGGCTACAATGTGAGACTGCCTTGTTCTTTTCAACTCATACAGTTGAAGATGAGAGATTTACACAAAACATACGGGCTTCAACAAAGTAGTGAAATTTCATTTTGTGCCAAACTCCATGAAATTCACTAAGGATTTGAAGGCACTCTTGGCTAAGACCGCAAAGGAATTTCAGTGCTGCACCTAGGATAATTAGTCACCAAAGGGATGAGGCATACAGGAGGAACATTTGAGGGGAGGGCATTTTTATTTGTTAATGAAAATATTAACAAAAGGATCAGGGTATAAGAAAGAGGCATACCAAACAAAGAGCAGATTTATCAGTCCAAGAAATTTCAGGCCTAGCACTGCAAGGCCCAGTGCTACTTGGTTTCTAATTGCCACCCATTGGAATTCATAGCTTCAGGTTAAGTGTTGAGGCTCCCCATACAAAGCAAGAAGAGAGGTAAGTTCCTAATAATAGGATTCAGAGAAGCCAACAAAGTAGAACAAGCATCCACCTAATCTAAAAATTAAAAATGGATGAGGGCCTAAGGCTGCCCAGCAAAAGTATGTAAGTGGTACGTCTGAAGGAAGAACCTCTGCCCAAGATTTCCAACCATGAGCTTCTGAAGTTAGCAGGCCTTGTTAAATCAATTCTTTTTCATAAACAAGTGAAAAGAAACCCACCACTCCTTTATATAACACACATGTATAGGACTATTCAACTGAGATGGGAAGGTCTGTTCAAATTCACATTCTTTTTGTCAGAAACATCCAGAAGTATGTGAGCAATTATGCTACCAGACTTTAAACATCTGGCCCCAGTTTTCTCCCCCTATTTCTAGTCTGAACCCAAATCTATCCCCACTAAGAATTTTTGTACAGAAAAGCAAACAGCTGAAGCTGCAGCTAATAGGGCTATTTGGAGATAAAAGTAGTCTCAGGTGCAGATGAGTTTGGTGTTGCTGAGAGAGAGAATTATTTTTTGTCTTAGTGTTTCCACAGGAAAGTTGAAGGTCATATCCTGGAGAATGCAGAGGTAAAATGTTAAAAGTCTTTATGATAATGCTAAAGCGTACACTTAAGCAATTACAACTGCTAGAATTGACAAGGCATTATAAACTCAAATAAATTACATTCCAGAATTAAGGAAGAAACAGCATGGGGACTTCCTGATATATTCTTTAAGCTTCGGGATTGGGGAAGTATCTTAAATATCTAGGGAGGTTTAGTAATTTAAATCCCATATTTGAAAAAAAGCATCCTAAGAGGATACAGCAGATCCATAGATCTCTTTAAAGGAAAATATCCACAAAAAGAGATTATTAAATATAATTTAGAATGGTTCACAATTGCTGCAGACAGCATTGATTCAGAAAAATAAATTGTTCCTTGAGTAGAGTGTGTTGTGATCAGAGGGCAGGAAGAACCTAGCTGATTTATAAGCATAAGAAAAAAAAATCAGGTAAGTTTTAAGTAAACACGCACATTTCAGGGGCTTCCTGCTTATCTGAACTGAGACAAACCAAATCTCTGAATTTTTTAAAGCTTAGATGTGATGCAAGGTTTGGAATAATTTTTTGGTAACCACATAAGGTATGCAGCATGAACGCTGACTTGAAACCAAGCATGATTTAGTGCACACTGGTGTGCAAGCAATTCAGGAAGCACTGTAGCTTTCCCAAAGACCTTTAATTTTATTTTACATTTTATCATACTATATAATGGAGCCATGAAGGTTATCTGAATCTGTGTGAGAAAACATAAGGTCAGATAAGCTTTATCAGTGCTGCGCCTATGAAAGCTCATTTAAGATACAGTACTTCTATATTCTTCCAAGACTATATTATGATGCTGCACTGAAAGATAACACGTCATACACTATCTAAAAAGTTTGCCATTTATTAAACTCAGAGTTGTCAGTTTCTAAGATTTCTTATCTTACAGGTTGAATCATTTCTATGCAAAATATCTGTCAAAAGGAACAATTGGAATAGCCTGCCATTGGAAAGGGCTTGTCAAGAAAAGGATTTTAGAACACTTTACAGATCTTAATGAATCAAGCCTTATTGCATCTTTGTAGAGAAAAAATGTTTTCTACTTAGAGCTAGGGAAGAACAAAAGGCTAAGTCAGTGGTCAGCAATGTTTTGTGGCAGCAGGTCAGAATTACCTAGCTGGGGTTTGAGATGTGCCAGCACCAGGACCTGACTACCACAATTGCTGCTTATTACCACTCCCTGCTCATGGCATGGTAGAAGCAAAGTCCCCTCTCCACCAAGTGCTGCCAAAGCACTCCAGCACTGTGGGTCAGATTGAGCCCACAGACCTGTTTTGCAATTCCTGAGCTAAGTGACTTACTTAAAGTCACGGCTGTAGGTCATAGCTCTGTTGGTCTAAGGACATAGGCAGACAAGGTTCTTTGAGTAAATCTGATGTATTTTATTAGACCAACTCAAGTAGTTGAAAAAATTTACTTAATATCGCACATATTGTCCCAGTTTCCATGCAGTAAGGAAAGGTGTGAATCTATTAAAATTTCACACTTATGAAACTTGTAGCTTCAGTAGTATAGAGATTTATGGCTGTATTCTGGGGACTGGATATAGTTCCACCATCCTTTAAATAGGACCTGTCTAAGTTATGGTAGCTTCTTGTGCTGTGTGAAATGGTACCGTTCTGTTTCACCTAGAGTTTCGAGGTTTCAACAGAAACCTGTTTCAAATTTCATTTCTATTTGAAGCAGCTGGTCCGTTTTGCTTCGTTGAAACAATGAGGCTGTTTTGATGCAATTTCGACATTTTGCTAGATCAGGCTGGGGGTGGGGAGTCAGCCCAACTGGACTGCTCATCTGCAGTGCTAGATCGGACCCGGGGTGGGGAGTCAGTCTATCCCCGGCACTAGATAGGACCGGGAGCAGGGAGTCAACCCGATCTAGCACTGGGGATGAGGTCAGCCCAGCTGGGCTGACTGCCTACCACTTGCTAGATTTTGCACCAGGGATAGGAAGTCAGCTCAGTTGGACTGACTTTCCATCCCCAGTGCTAAGGTCAAAACATTTTGACTAGTCTCGTTTGGTTTTGAGGCTGTTTTGATGTCCTTTGTTTCGCTTTGATTTTGCCATTTTGACCTCGAAATGAGCCAAAACAGTGTCAAAATGAAGCTACCTGCGAAATTTTGTGCAGCCCTAGTAGTTTCCTTGGGCTGAGCACTGCCCAAGGTGTCCTCAACACTGCATTGTACTCCAATCCTTCCCACCCCGTCAAATACGCTCCACCTTGAGATTTTCATGTGGTTCTCAAATCTTTCCACTGTGCCTCTGATGGTGAGCATGTGGTGACAATCAGGGCTTTTAGAGCAATTTTATTCTGCTCTGGCCTGCTATCTTGGCATAAAGAAGCTGAAGAGAGGGTGATAATCTTCTCATTTCTCTCCAAAAAAATGTAATAGTCCTCATCAGGGAGAACATAGAAATTCATCGTGTTGAACTTATTCTGGAACATAGGGAAGAAATTGATTATCATTCTGTGCACTACTCATTTGTCTAATTTAATATCCTGTTTGACTACGGATGCTCCCAGATAATCAGAGAAAAATATAAGTAATATGGTAGCAAACAATCATGATATAACTTGTAACAGTGTTCCATTCATAATTTGTATGAGTATGTTGAACAAAAATGGATAAAAGTCAAGAAATTTAGTTCAAACAAAACAGTTAGAGTTCTAACCCTTCAGCCAAACAGAATCATTTCCTTCCCACCAGTCACTTCTTCTCAGACACTTTTTTGAATTCTCAAAGGATCATATTTGGGAATTAATGGTCATAGGGAAATTAATATGTTGTGCATGAAAGGAAAGCCCTGGCAAAGCAACCCACATCAGATACTGAGTATTAGCTGATTATTATTTTACAGCTACATTATCAGAGAGAGGTAGGTAGTTATGTTAGTCTGAAGTCTGGCAGAAGGCAGAGCAGCTTTGCACCTTTTAGACTATTTTAATCAGAGATGCATTATGAAAGATTATACAGCTCTGATTTAGTTTGTTTATAAGGTGCAAATCTTCTCTACCTTCTGCACAACTATGTTATACCCACTAACGCCCAAAGGAAATAGATCAACGGTTTGCTCTTGTTTTAGTCTTGTAGCTACTGTACTTACTAGGGCTGTGCGAGGCTTCAGACAGAGCTTCGGATCTGGAGAAGCTTCAGATGCTTCGGGGTCCAAAGCAGCACATCTGGGTCAAAGCACTGGCCTCGTTAGCCTTCC
>NW_005842511.1:359870-414401 GCF_000455745.1 Alligator sinensis | reverse complement strand
GCCTTCCTGAAGGTGTTCAGAGCCACCTCGGACCCACCTTGGAGATCCAGCCATAGGGTATAATGAGGAAACAATAAGATATCTATAACTTCATTGTTTTTTTGTCCAATTTGGATGAAATTCTCAGGAATGGTAGATTCTGTAGAGAGGATGAAGTATGCCAAGTTTTAAGAAGATCAGTGCAGGGTTTTGGGTGAACAGCACCTCAAATTCTTGAAAGCAAAACTCATGTCACGTCTAGGCATTACAACATAGCAAGGTGAAAACTGCAGGGGCGGTAGCTCTTCATGAAGCCACAAAGTCTGCCAGGTTTCAAGAAGATTGGTGCAGGGGGTTGGGGGGAACTGCCCCTCAAGCTGCGGACAAGCAAAGCTGATGCCATGGGTGCTTATGGGACTGTCTGTCCGTCTTGGGCCGGGGAGGGGAGACACTACTGCAGGCCTGGCTGCTAAGCTACTGTGTTCCCAGTTACCAATCAATCAATCATGATTCACTCAGGGACCAGGGACTCAGGGACCAGCTCAATACACAGGACCTAGCTACTACATAACGACTTAATGAGCATCAATTAGCACCTACAAAACCAGGCTAAGGAGAGGAAAGAATCAATACAGACAATCAACTGCCCCAAGACAGAAACAGTCTTGGCACAAGTTTTGCCTGTCAGCAGCTAGGGGTGCAAGGCCCCAGAAACCCCCTGCACCAATCTCCTCCACAGCTGGCAGGCGTCGTGGCCACAGCAGGGCTACCATTGCTGCAGCTGTCACCCCGCTGCACCTTAACACATAGAGTGTCACCCATTGCATGAGTTTTGCATGTCTGCAGCTTGAGGTGCAGTTCCCACCCAAACCCTTGCACTGATCTTCTTGAAACTTGGCATGCTTTGTGGCCTCAGGAAGAGCTACCACCCCTGCAGTTTTCACACTGTATGTTGTAACACCTAGATGTGACATGAGTTTGGCTTTCAAGAATTTGGGGTGCGGTTCCCCCAAACCCCTGCACTGATCTTCTTGAAACTTGGCAAGATCCATGCTCTCAGCAGAAGCTACAATTCCTGCAAGTTTCATCCAAATTGGACAAAAAAACCGAAGTTATAGATATTTAATTGATTCCCTGTTATACCCTATGGCCGGATCTCCGAGACAGCTCCAAAGCTTTGGCCGGATCAAGGCGGAAACCTGGTCCGGAGCTCCGGATCGGATCGTGGCCATCCAAAGCGGCCGGATCCAAAGCCAGATCGGATCGCTACCAACTCACACAGGCCTAGTACTCACATTTTGGCTAATCTTCAGTTCAGAAAGTAGGAAAGTTAATGGGTTGTTGCCCCACAATTGGGTTTACAGGTTATGTTTTAGCTTCCACAGTTTGTCACAACAGCTGGTATTGAAAGGGTATTGCTGTGACATACTTATCAATCCTGACCTTTTGTGAGAAGTCACAAAAGGCTCTTAGAGATGGAATGCTTGGGTTTCAGACCTGAATTCTTTGTTACAAGTACAGATCACAATTGGAATATGTCCTCTCTGGCAAAGACAAATGACCACTGTCCTTTGCTATGCAAATGTTGACAGATACCCACTTTAAGTACTGTTTTAAAAGTGATAAAGGACATAAACAGTTGACATTCAGTTTAGGAAGCACATCAGGCACAAAAGGGCTGCTAGTCCAAATGAGAGTTCAGTTTGTGAATTTATCTATCCTTCCTCATGCTTCTGAGAAAGCTCATCATTAGGATGGGAAACATGGGGAAGGCTCTTAGCTGCCCTAAGAGACTCTCCTGGGTGGTGCCTTCCCTTGGTAATTCACTCTTCTTTATCTGCAACAAAAGTGTAGTTTTAAGGTTTTTCCTGGTAATTGTTTACCCAAGTTACTGGGACTGCATTAAGGGCAGATTGAAAAAACGTACTTGTCTGTTTATGGGTCCTTCCCTCCCCACCAACATTAATGAGATTAGACACTGAGTGCTATCTTCCCATTATTCTGGGGTTTTTTTCTCAGACTGTCCTAGCTCTTAAGAGCCATGAATCCTACTTTTTAAAAAGTATTTACATGTTTTAAACATATGATGAATTCCAGGGGAGCCAGAATTAATAAAGTACCCTCATAGCAGGGATTTTTTTAGCTATTCCCAGAACAGTATTATTTAGCAGATATTAGATATTAGATCAACTATAGTTTTCCAGAAGTGTCTCTTGTAGACCTATGTGTCATGTTTTTGTCTATAAAATATGGAAATTGCTTCCCAGGTTCTGGGCTGAAAATAATACCTGGGTGATATATTCAGGAGAGTGTCTGCATTTGTGTCTCAGCTAATAATCATGTTTATAAAACTGTCCTTATTGCTCCTGTTTTGAGCCCTGTTCCTATATGTGTATTCATCAAAACAGAAGAACAACACAACATTTCAAGTTTTGAAAAATAAACTAGCACCCACTACTATAATGTTTTGAGGAGCAAAGTGAACAAATACAAGTTATAGATTCTTTCATTAACTATTGTAAGATGTCAGCAAGAGTAAGATGTCAGGATAAAGAAAGATGAAGAAGAAATCCATAGCAAATAGCCATAAATTAATATAAAATGTGAACACAGAGTTTCATTTGTTTTTAAGGGTAAACACAGTGCATAAAGCAGTGTATTTTGCTACAGTATTGAACTTAGTTAGCTGACCCACTTTGTTTTATTGTGCCTATTCACCAGTTATATAAACTGGCATTAGTGGCCATGTCCTGATGAGCATGCACGTGTGGTAGGGCATGCATTTCCCATGGGACAAGCAGCAATGACACATTTGTGCTGCTGCTATTTGTCCCCCTGCATACACACTCCAGCATGCAGCAAATTGCCCCAAGCGGCGGGTGAGACGGGGTAGCGGAGGCTGGGACCAGCACATGTGCTAGCCCCAGCAGCCTTACCTGGGGTCCTGGGAGGCAGCAGTGGTGGTGCAGGAGGGGTACCGAGGCATCAGTGGTACCAAGCCAGCTGCTTGGAGCCTGGCCAGCAGCCAGTGTGTGGCTGTGGCTGGTCAGGCTCTCATTCTGGCAGTGCATGCAACCCCACTTCATTTAGTGGTGGGGATTTTTGACACCAAGATCTCCCAGTGTCAAAAAAATGCATCACACTGCAAATTAGCAGTGTGGCACACAGGTGCATGTATACCACCTGCAGTTTGTGGTGCCTCAGATGGGTTTGAGGTGCCACAAATTGCTCGTGTGTGCTTGTTGTGATGTGCGCAGTGAGAGTAAAAGTTGTCCTATAGAAATCTGGTATATCCAAGTGCTCGAAATGTATTTCTAGGAGTACTATCTTCACAACAATTGTTTCTGCAGATAAAACATTTTGAGGCCCCACCTTTGAGGTTCATATTACTGTCCTCCAGACCTGTCTGTCATCTGATACCCCAGGTAACCTGCTACCAGCTGACCACCTGCATTCCTTCACACATTTCCCTCCCTTCCCCACCCATCTCTACCCATTCATTGTCTTCCAAACTTCCATCCATTTGCATTTTCATAGATCTGCATGTTTTAAATCAGCTTTTTTTCTACCTTGGAGAACACATAACACCAGTAGTCTCCCTATGCCTGATGATGGGTGTTTGTGCCCAAAAGCTTGCAAAGAACTTTTCCCCAACTATTTAGCTGGTCTAATAAAAGTTATCACATTTATCCAAAGAACCTTGCCTGCCTACATCCTCAGACCAACACAGCTACAACCAACAACCTTGTCGTCAGGACTGACTTTTGAAAAATATTTCAGATAACACTGTTGTACTAGGTGGGAGCAAATTCTATTTCATGTTATGTACCCAAATGGCAGCTTTCCAACCACATAAGTAGCATTCTTGGCACCTATTCACAGCTTGCAATTCTATTACCTATGTAGTACATTATACAGTTATACACATACTGAGTATAAATCCCAGGGAGGCAAAGAAGAGACTCTACTTGCGTTTTAGCTCCAATAGCTGAGTGGTTAGAACACTTGTCCAGGAAGCAGAAAATGCAGGTTCTATACCCAGAAAAGTTTGAAACTGTATCACTGACTTCCCAGACTACATTCCAGGCATTACCCAGGTCCTTCTCCAGCCCTTTTTTTCTAAACTGAACCACTGCACCTTGCATTTAGGCAATGGATGGGTATTTTCCACCCCATTGAGAGTAACAGTCCAAGCTGGAATCCAGAGTCCACTTCTTTGCAGAATAGCTTCCATGTCACTGAGCCATATACTCTGGAGCTTGTTTTTTTTTTCCTTCTGGAACTAAATATCTCCCATTTTAACTGTGTAGGAGGCCAGCTTCAACAGGATGGCTGAAGAAGGGAACTGGATAGTGCCTAACTTGTAGCATACTGTTTGAAGCAGAAGTCAAAGACATGTAAATTCAAATCCCTTATATGTGACAAGGGTCTAAACATAGCATGACAACTGTCATTCTCCCCTTTTTCCTCCCCTACCACCCACATGCTTAATCCATGCTTAATCTCAAATATGTGTTCCTAGCCTACTGCACATGCTCAGTAGCCATGTGGGCTCTTTCTAGCTCACACTGAACAGAATCAGAAATCGTGCACAAGTGCCAGAAATACTATTTATGTGGAAACATTCATTTGGGCACATACAGTGAAATACAATTTAACCCTTTCTCTATAAAGCAATCAGCGAAAAATCAATAAACACCATTCTGAAGGCGGCAACTCCTGTGTACTGTAGGCTGTCATAGGAAACACGACTGAGCCTCAACAGCAATGATTACAGCACCCAGAATCCTGAATCCAATTTAAACTTTAAAAAAGGCTCCCTAATCCACATACATTTGCAAAATCCAGTACAACTACTTACTTGAATCTTTTTAGAAAAGGATAATTTTGCCCTTTTGCAGACCTTGAACATGAGAGGTGCCATTTCTGATTGCTCAGCAGTCACATTTTTAACCTATAATTACCTTTCTATCTAGAGTCCTGCTCTCTCTACCTCAAAATCCCATACATCAACAATATTTAATTTTCTACAGTTTAGACCCAACACTAAAAAACTGTACTGGTTACCTTAACCTGACTTAATCATTTTGGTTAAACTTATTCATATCTCTATGTAGATATTTTAACAATATCTTAAACTGATTACATTGATTCACCTTGCACCTGTAAATGTACAGATTCAAGTAAAAACAAACAAAAAGTTAGTTTAAACTGGCAAAAGTGTGTTGCCACAAAACTGTTAGGCTCAGGACAGAAGTAACACACAAACTGGTTTAAGTGATGAGAAATTGGTTTAAACCTGTAACAGAACAGAAGCTCAGTGCACATAAACCAGTTTCAAAATGGCTGAAACTGGTTTAAGATAAATCTAGTTGAACGTATTATCAGACTTAACTGATTTGGGTTAAACTGGTTTATGAAACTTCTGTCCCAGACCCCTGCCTGGTTCAAGTTAAATCAGAGTCCTCCAGCATCCCAGCATGCTCTCCAGCCCTGAGCTGGGCTGTCTCCTTCAGAGAGCAGGAACGGCCCTATCCCTCTGCTTCCTAGCTGAAGCAGTAAGGGCTGGCTGATAGGGGGGAAGGGGGAAATCCCAGCTGGGACTGCAGACCAGTCGGGGGAGGCGGGGGCGGGATTGCCCTCCCAGCAAACCCTGGCTAGGGTCTGGGCCCAGAGAAGGGGGTTAAACTCAGATTTACTGCTGGCTGCAACTGTGAACTGGAAATCCCAGATGCACCTGGAAGCAGGAAGAGGCAGTGATGAGCAAACCTGAAGAGTCCTGCTACTGTGATTGTGAACTGCAAATCCCAGAGACCTTGGGGAAGAGGAAATAAACACAGCCAGAGAGCTGTGTTCTTGCACCCCCCCAGCTTCTGGCCTGAGCCACTGCAAGCATGTGACTGCATTCCCTGAATCAAAGGTAAAGGTCTATTCACTTCTGCTTCAATTTAATCTGTGCAGTTTAGACTAACCTGCAAAGACTAAATTAATTCAGCCTTGGGCTTTTTGACTGTCTGTACTTATATACTTAAAACACTAAGGCTGAAATCATGCCTTAGTTAAACTGTCACAGCAATATGTGTCAACCAGCCTAAATTTGTGTTATGTGCAGGGTAATACTGTATGCTGGATAGCTGCTTAATGATCCTGGAGATGGACAGGAAAGGAGTGTTGATATTGCTTTATAGATCTTAGAGTTCTTTAATATCCATATCTATAAGGCATGTTTTTTTCTGTTTTGTTTTTTTTCTTTTTGGTTTTGAGAAGATATTTTGAGTGTTCTCCCACATTCAAATCTTCATTCTGTTACACATCAGTTGTCTCTAAGACCTTAGTTATGGAGCATTCATCAGCAAGACATTCATCAGTGAGGCTTTTTTCCACAGTTTCTCTAAATTTCATTTTTTATATCACTTGCAAAATGAAATGGGTGAGTATTTATCAGTCTTGGGCCCATGCCTCCATGCTCTCTCCTGGACTCTTTTCAATTATTTAAAAAGAGTGGAAGTGGGAAATAAATTCTGTGGCTATTAATGACAGCTTGCTTGTTCAGATGCCAGGAAAGCAAAAATAGATTTCTTTGGATCTAAACAGCTTGTCACTTTTATATGCTATGACACAAGTTTGTGAATTACAACTAGTCAGTTTTGTGTCTCAGTTTGGTCACATTCATCTCCCTGACCACTAGCTTAATCACTGAACTCTGCCATCACATTTTTCATCATACAGAGACAAGCTTTCCTACTTTTGTCCAAAGCCTGGCCCATTGGCTGATCTGTTGACCCTTCAGCAGTAACAGAAACAAAAAAGTCTTAAAAACAGCAGCAGGACCAGCCGGAGAGGAGTATATCTCATCAGACTGGACAGTCTAATCTGCTCCTTAATCACCACATGAATATCCACTTTACCCTAGGTGATGTAAACTATTACTTTTGCCCTAAATTGGTTAACAGCTCACTATCTGTGCTGATCACCTCGAGAGCCAAGAATTTATTATTCCAGAGATTTGGTATCAGTTGGATGCATTTTGGTTTTTGTTTTCTATTTTATTTTTACATATGATTATATTTATTCAGTACCATGCAGCATACTGTACTTTACAGAAATCCTCCTTGTTCAGTGCATTTTATGTATTGCTTCACATTTTCTTACTAGCACTGTTATCTGATATGTATCAAAGAACTAGAGCTCATTAAATAATGGGGGAAAGGTCATTTTTAATTAAAAATCAAACTTCACTTGGACTGTGGTTATAACCTTTTCACATTTACTTTCATAAATATGTGAAAAAGCTCTACTGCAGTGAAAGCCAACTAAAGTATTTTTGTTAAATCTCAGATGTGTATTGAAACTGATATTTTATTAATTTGTAAAATAAGAATCATAGTTTCTACAGTTTGGGTTAGTTTTGTAAGCCACGTGGTATTTTTTTTTTTTGTAACAACATGCATTCCACCTTTTACAAGTTAATATATGCCATGTTGATAAATTAGATTACAAGAATTTTGAAATCCTATTACTAGGATTATTCCTGAACTGTTCCAAATTATATATTTATATCTTTGGTCAAATGATTAGCAGGCTAGGAAGAGATCAACTGAAGATATGAATAAATAATTTTGTATAAAATGTATATTCAAGAACTTCATATTAGATTTGTGGGTAACATGATGAAAAATGTTAAAGGATTGGTTATGACTATTTTATGAACTGTCAGTAGGTATGAATGCTTTAATATGCTACTATATGCTTTTTCCCCCCTATTTTATCAAAATTTTAATTTTTTGGATGAAAATTTCATGAAGATTTGAATGTCTGATCATTGTAGCCAGCAGTAAAACTGTATTTCCCCTTACAGGAAATTTAAGAGCAGAACCAGAGGACTCTAACCGGTCCTGCTATAAAAGCCTATGCAAGAGAGAGGGTCTAAAAGAACCATCTTCTTACAAAAAGGTGCAGAAATGGACAGCTTCCAAATAAGAGGGAGAAACTTGGGAAGTAGATCAGGGCATTCCTCCTTGAACCCTAGCAAATGTTACACTTAAGGTGTGATTAAGTAGTTAATCACATCTCAAGTAGTAAGTTGGACACATGTTCAAGCAAGTAATGGTGGTATAAAACAGAGAATATGCCACAAAGTTATTTCACAATATATGTGGAATAACTTTGTGGCTGATTCCAGTCACACTTAAAATTGAATGTGTGGCCACTCCCAGAATGCACCTGTGGCTGGGAGTACTAGTCAGTTGACTGGCACTCTGTGTCATGGGAGCACCAGGCCCCAAACTTGCTATTTGCTGGTGTACCCTTTTGCATGGGTGGCATGGCAGGAGGTGTGATTATTGGGATCATGGATCAGAACCTATTGTGCCTTTAATAAACATCTGCCAAGAGCCCTAAAAAAGAAAAACAGTAGTCCCTAAGACCACAGAAAAACAATTTGGAATAAGTGAATTCAGGTTATGACATGGTTGCTATGTGCCCATACCTCTAGTCTCAACTCTTGGAGGGACCTAATTACATTACTGTCTTAGCTTGTGAAGGCAGTGAAATAGGCTGCCCAGGGAAGTTGCAGAATCTCCTTCAGTGGGGATTTTTAAGAGGAGTTTGGGTAAGCATTTAAAAGGGATGACTTAAGGATAGATTTCCTGCATTCATGCAGAACCAGATGATCTTTGATGTCCCTTTCAACCCAAGCTTGTGAAAGCTGTATAACCAAAGCAGTGAAATGCAGAAAGCCTTAAACAATGGCTGTGAGAGGTGTAGCATGCTCTAATGCCACTCAGCAAGGTACTAATTACAAAATGCCTCCAAATTCTCAGCAGTGGCAACTCCAACACTACACTATCAACAGACTCTGGTGGAAATGCTGGGTCTGATGAAGGAAAAGAAGTACTGCTTCTCAATTGATGAAGTTACGTTTTTACTCTGAAGATAGGGGGAGGCTGCTTACCCTGGAAAACAGCAGGTGATATTCACTGGGTAGATTATCTATGTTGATTTGGCACAATATTTACCAAGACATTATGATAAATGCCATAGGTTTCGCTTCATACCCAAAATATGAAATTGTCTAGTAGCTGAAATATAGCAAGCAGGCTGTAGTTTTAAAATTTAATCTCCATAGAGATTAAGGCAGAATGGGACCATTTACTCTGAGCTCATCTGTATCACAAGTCATTAACTATCACCCACTTAACCCTGCACTAAGCCCAATCGATGGTGTTTGACTAAAACAGTAATATCTTTCAGTATGTATATGCTGTATACTATATAATAACTTGTAAATGATTTTAAAACAATATGTACTGTACCTTTACCAACATGCAGTGACCAGTTGCATAGTTATTAAGAAAACAAACCTATTCAACTACACACTACAGATGTTTCCACTGTATTCAGCCTCCAGTGTTGCCCAGTTTCTTCCCCACAAAAACACAAACTTCAGGATTAGATTCTACTTAGCCCTGGCTACACTGTTGGTGGTTGGAAGGATCTCTTAATTTCTGCTCTTCACCTGCATTCCAAAGAGTTGAGGGTTCCTTGTTTTTCACTTGCTTGGGCCACTTGTTTTTCACATTGACACATGTCTCTGGCACAACCCCTGTCTCTTCCAGGCACTATTCAATGGAGCTGCCTAGCTGTCCAACCCATGCTTCATAAAAGGTGTATCAGCAGGTGTGCTGTCTTTGGACATCTGGGATCTCCATCTTTATGCTTATTATTAACCATAATTCAGGTGATTCCAGTTTCCTAGTTTGGGCAGAAATTAGGAGCAAATCTTCTGTAATAAAGGGAAAAATAATTGTAATATTTCTAATCTGAAAAAACACAACCACTGTGATTCAAGCAGGAAGGCCTATTTAATGAGATTTCAAGACTAACTGTAAATTCAGAACCCTTTGATAATCTGAGATCTAGGGTATATGTCAAAACTTAATTTCCAGATATTTTAACATGGGCCCATGAGTAATCGCACTGTGCATTTGTTCCTACATAAAGTGAGACTAATAACTCCATTTTATTTTTAGGAAAAAAAGAACATTTAAACCCAATTACATTGTGGAAAATATTAAAATAGAATCCTAAAATCTAGATGATCACACCACTGAACTTCTGTCTTCAAAACACAGCTACGCACCAACTAAAAAGTTCTAAGAGGAACTAGCTGGAAAATTTATAATAAAGTACAGATAGCATGCCAAGATAAAACCCTGGATTTTATTCACATTGATAGAAGACACATTGTATTTATTGTTTTCTTATTCCTCCACCCTGGTATCCCATCTCCTTTCCTTTGAGATAATCAGGCTCTGGGGGAAATAGACTTGTGAATAGATGTAACATTTATTACCTCTGATTGTCCTTGATCTGCATAATACTAGTTTAGCTTAAATTGGATCTTAGGAAGTGTTCTGTCCCCCAACCTAGTCACTGATTGCAAAACAATCTTTCATTCAATCACAGCAAAGAGCAAATGCACGCCAACATCACGAGCTAGAAGGGGCTGACTGCTGACTCACTCCAGTGGTGCCGCAACCTCAGCCAAGTCACAGTCTATTTTGAGGTAAAGCTCTTGCCCTCAAAACAGATAAAAAATCTGAGGAAGCAAAAAGATAGAAAAACCCAGCCTACAACCTACCTTCCCCTGCAGAAAGAGCTGCAGATTCTGTGGATAGATCTGGGGCTCTTAAATCACTTCAAGACACATCAATGAGCCATGGTAGAGATCTTCCTCAAATCAAGGAATTGACAACAATGATGAAAGCAAACAGTTGGTCCTCCAGTTCTTTGATGGTATGAGAGCAAATGGGAGAGTGCTAGGAAAAATCTTACTGTTCCTGAAGTAGTGCCATCAGACAGGCTTCACTGCTTCACATCCTGAAGCCAAAGTAATGTAGCCATACACCCAGCCATACATGCAGAATAATTAGCTTGGGGGTTGGTGTCATAGCATATTGGTTAATCAGTCTACCTCAAGCACCATATATTTTAAGCAGCATTGCCTCTCATTTAGGAGACAGGCTCTCTAGTGCAGCATTCCAAGTTTGAGGATGCTGCTACTGGGAGTAATACGTTTTAGTACGTGTGTAAGTCGGAAGTTGCATCCATCAGTATGTAGAGGGCCAACGAATGGGTAATAAACAACACCCTAAGCCTATGCTTGTAAAGAAGTCGCTGGGGGAAGGTGGCTAAGGCTGCTTCCAACTATCTCATAATTATTCCATATATATTTTTGGAGCGATCTTAATGATGGATATTGTAAAGGACCTGTCTGTTTTAGGGAACTTTCCAAGCTGACCAAGAGTCAAGTTCCCTAAACTTGACCAGGGTTGGACTGCATTGCTTGGGTCACAGAAAATGATGTTTCCATTTGTTCAGAAAACATCCAGGAATATACCAGAGGAAGAAGAAGCTGGATTTGCAACCCAAGGACAGTGAGCTACCATCACCACAATAGTATTTGATGTCCCTGATTCCCAACACTGATCCTTTCAAAAGTGAAAATTAAAGGCCATGACCATGACAAGGCCTTAACCATCACAAGCTTTTGTAACTTTATCAGTCAAATGCAAAGTTCAAAGGTAAGGTATATTAATCCAGAGGTGCCATCATTTGGTCCCACTTGGCTCTGTTTGGAAATTCCTTCTGCTAACCTTCATAAAACAGTGTCCATGTCAGACTAAATTCACTTTTGGAATGAAAGAAATACTTTTTGGATCAAAAACACTCTCAAAATAATATTTTGATGAATATAGCTAAATTCTGTTACTCAAAACAGAAAAACAGAAAAAGAGAGAAAGAGATTGGATTTACTATAGTGTGAAAGCAAGCAGCAAACTTGTATCTAATGAGTGAAAAGGAGGAAACTTTCTTTTAGCTCACAGAAACTCATAGCTCTAAGTTAAATTTCCTGTTGAAACAGCAGAAAAGGAAAATGGTCCTTCCTTCTACTGATAAAGAAACTGGGACTTAAAAATTAAAAGTAAACTATTTCCTGAACACTTTGATAAATGCCTTGAGCCAGAAGAGCTTTGCAACTGCTGTGTTTTTGCCTTTGCCTGCAACTTGGAAAACTACAAATTGATAAGAAAAGGGAACTGCAGGCACTATGGAGAAAGTGGCCCATTATCTGCAGCAATTATAGAGAAGACCACTAACCTCCAGGGTGGAGGAGGAGGAGGAATTGTAAAGAATTTAGTTTTGGAGGATTACATTTTCTTTAAAAACTTTTTGTTTTATGACTACTCAGAGAAGACACAATTCAGATGTATAGAACTTTGCTTTGAGTTAATCTCAGTCTCTAATCAAGTCATCTAACCTGTACCTTCTAAGAAGTGAAAGTAACCCATTTTATTAAAAACTATCTGGCTGAGGAGGTATAGAGGGAATTGACCCACCAGAATGGCAAAAATATTACAGAATACTGTAAAGATTGTAATAAGATCATCCTGATGTGGGCCATGTCTTGTTTATGTCTGCCAAATGAACTTTTTAGCAGTGGTTTAATGTGAGAATAAGGGGAAATTAAGGAGAAAAGGCTTGCAGACAGAAAGATATAACAATTCCTTAGCTCAAGTGTGTGAGAGAGTGCATAGAAAAGGAGTGTAAGGAATTAAGAGAACTATGTATTCATATCAGACAGAGAAACTCTCAAATGAAGATTAAAGAGAACTCCAGGAACATCTGGAGTACAGATTCCCATAAGAGGGGTTTTGGTGGGGGGGGGTTTAAGAGGAAGTGACTGATTCTTCAAGAAAGAATTTCTCTCAACAGTTGTTGCCCACTTGGTTGAGACCTTGCAGATAGCACCTCTTTGATATTCAAGCAGGACCTTGATTTCAAATTAACCCCCTGTAGTGATTGAGTTCCCTGCTTAAAGTGAAATTAACCATTTAACTGATGAAGCATCCAATAGAAATTTTTAGTTCAAAATAAAAACTTGAACATTATCAGAAGAGATACTGCAGAACAAAATTTAAAAAAATAAATAAATGACATACATGTTACATTGAGTTGTAACAACTTTGGAGCCTGTTTGTGATAATGCTACTCACAGAATAATAAACTGTAATGTTGGGGAAAGATTGTCCATAGACTATTAGCTAATGTCTGCTAAATCAATTGTTAAATAGAATCCTTCGAACATGAGGAAACCCCAACTCTGAGGTCTTAGTAAGCCTACATTATATGATTAGCCATACCTTGACTTTTAGTAACAATTAGAGCATAAGATTGACCAAGTAGGTACTCAAGGAAACGATTTAAAAAAGAAAATTCTACTAGAATTCTGAAAGTTCTGCAAAAGACTCTTGTGATTATGGAGAAAACATTTGCATGTAGGAAAAATTTCTACCAAGCTAGGAACTCCATTTACTTGTTTATTTTTTAAAAAAAGACACTGGATAAAATAGAAACTATTATATATTAACATAATCCTTCTATTCATAATCCAAGCTGCCATGCTTTAAAGCCAAATGGGATCTGTCTGAATAGCCGGGAAGCTGTATAGACTAAAGTGCAGCTCAGGTGTTGCTTTGGATGGATCAAACAAGTTTTGGAATTTAAAGTGGAGATAGGTAATCAGTGGCCACATCTACACAAGACGCTGACTGTACAGTCATTACTGCATTTATACAGGTACTAAATGACTGCACAGTAGGCCTGTGCGAAGTGGCTAGTATTCGCTTCGGATTCAGATTCGGCTGATTCAGGGGACAGTGATTCGAATCACTGTCCCAAATTGATTTGGAGAGCTTCAAATCAATTCAGACCTTTTAGTTGGTCCCCTGATTCGATGTGGATTCAGAGATTCAGCCACCAAATCATGCCGAATCTCTTCTGAATCAAATCGCCAACGCAAAGCTTTGCATAGCCCTTCTGCACAGTAACCTGAGTTACTGCACAGTAGCTCTGATGAACATCTTTTTTATGCCACTACTGTGCAGTAGCCTAACACTGCTGCTCAGTAGCATGATGTCATAGTTGTTGCCGTGCAACACAACTGCTCAATAGTATTGAGCTACTAACTGCGCAGTCAGTCTCGTGTAGACATGTCCAGTATAAATTGTATTTCTAGTTAAATTGGCAACAGTGCCCCTAGAATATATGTCCATTTTGATATAATATTTCCTTTATAAAGTTCAGCATATTTCTGCACAAAGCTATGCCTGCTGAAGATGCCAGAGGGAACTTGATAGAGACAATATGCTGTTGGGAGGAGAACTACTCTTGGAAAGAGAATAACCAGTAACTAATAAATCTGTTGTCTCAGATGAGCCATGCTGCAGCCAATGTTTCATTGCTTAAGGGACAATAATGCTGGAAAGATGTATGATAGCAAGAAGCAGAAATAAACCCAGATTTTTGCTTTCAAGTTAACAGAGGATGGGCCATCCAGAGATTAAATTTGCAGCAATCCTAAAAGATGTCAGAAGCTTTCTACAAGTGTTTAACTACTCAAGCAATTTATCAGCAAGTATTCAGAAACTGTTCATGTACTCCTCAGTTTAAGGCAAGAAGAAATGTCATAGTTTTGAGGCCAGGAAGAAGAAAAGGCAGTGCAAGTGATTAACAAAAGACTATTTTGGGCTACCTACCTAGCATATCCAAAGAAAGGAAAACCCTTCTAGACCAAAGTGAATAATTAATGAGCACTGGGCACATTGACACATGCAATTAATTTGAGGCAATACACTCCAGTACTTATTGCACCAGAATTTATTGCTCCCAAGCACACTATTTGAATGTGCACCTGGGATCACAGCATGTTGAGCTGGGTAGGAGCAGCCCCGGCTATCAGGGGACCTGGGGGGTTAACCTTTCAGCCTGGGTCTGTTCCATCCTGGCTCAACATGCTGCAGAGGGGCTGGATGGAGCATAAAGGTGCTCTACTGTGGGGCTAGTTAGTAAGCAGCCCACACACTGAAGTACCCTTGTGCTTCAGCCAGCTGGGTCAGCATCCAGCATCCACATGTGGTGCTTTGTAGTAAAAAAACACCTCATTGAATAGTACTTGTATTTACAAGTACTACCCTACTATAGAGTTTATTAGTTTACTCCAGCCTAATAGCCCTGCATGTGTAGACACAAGATGTTTACTGCAGAGCTAATTATTTCATAGACATTAGGGTTGGAAGGGATCTCAGAAAATCATTGAGTCCAGCCCCAGTCAATTAGTCTACTCTGCTCTGCAATAAACATCTCATATAGATGTGACTACTGTTTGGTTATGCAGTACATTATTTGATAACCATGTAATAACTCGCCTTAGTTAAAATTTGGAGAGAGGAAGTAATCACTCTGTGAAAAGAATCTATTTACCACTGCTTGAGTCACTATTTTCTGAAATACAGTGGTGGTGAGAAGACTATGGTAGAGACTTACCATCAGGCCACAAACTTTCTAACATGTGCTTTGGCACTGCACCAGAAATGAAAAATTACTGGCTGCCCAGGGAGTAGCTGAGGACTATGTGTTCATGGGAAGAGGGGAGGGGGAAGAAGAAGAGAGAAGTAACACCATCCAATCCCTGACATACCAGATAGACATTTTGATTATAATTAGAAGATATGTGAATGATTTCACATGACCTATGTGGCTGGTTCCTTTTTATACTATAATAGTAAATTGTAGCAAAACCCCCAATTTTTTTTTTATTTAAAAATGCATTCCCTCCCCCTCCCCAACCATTTCTGACTTTCTCTCTGCCCTCTCTATCCCTTATAAGTGATTTCAAGTAGTACTAGGTAAATTAAGTTCTAGTATACTATTATTGTAATAAGCCCCCTTTTTATATATTGTAAATAGTGTTCTGTTATGTTTGTATTGATTTTTACTGTCTTATATTGTATTATATTGTATTCCTATCATTTGTGCATGGATTTTTATTGTTTCATATAAATAGTGTATGGTTTAGGCCTGAGTCTGTAAAGTGATGTCAAGTATTCATTTCCATCTTGTTTCCATCTTGTCCCCATGCCCTGTTGTGTAAGTATGCTGCAATTCTGTAACCTCTCCCATGTAAATTGGTTTTCCTTGAATGCCTGAAACAAAAGAGTGAATGGATGAGTGAAACACAATGATAGCAGGACTGCCTACTAAATCACCCCACCATCAAAATCAATACGTGCTTTAACTGAAGCTTGTTTGATGAGCTTTCAAAATCCACACCTGGACCAACAACCCAGCCATTCAAGCACCCACCTTCAACATTCAAGAAACAAAAGATGAGGCAACCCACCATTGTGCCAAGGCTGCACATGCTCAGTAAGAATACCTGGAGCCCTCTGGAACAGGACTGAGCTTGCCTGGACAGGCCCTCCCCAAAGGAGATCATAGGTAGTCTGCCCCATAAAAAGGGGTAGTGAAGACTGACTCCTGGGGATGCCATCTTCACCTGGACCAGACCTGCTCCACATCACGCTGCCTATCAACCCAGAGGCCCTGCTGGTGACCCCCCTCTGGACAACACCTGCTGGAGAAAGACCCCAACTAGCCATCGAGGATCAACTCACAGCCTGGATAGATAGCTATCACCCCCATCCTCTCTTCAACCAAGGACTTGGACTCTGTTTATCTTCTGTACCTGGACTCCGACCCTTCTATTGAGTCTCTTTATCCTGCTACCATTGTGTGAGTGTGTGTGGGAACCAAGCTGTACAGTACAGTGTTCATTTAATAAAACTGTTATTTGGACCCCTGAGTTGGGTTTTGCTTTGCTATGGTTCGGCCCTGCTTGAATCTCTGCTCCTCGCCCCTCTAACTTCTGTCTCATTTCTCCCTCTCCTGCTTCTGACTCACTGCCACCTCCGACACCTACCCCATGCTCCTGTGGCTCCAGCCATCCTGAGTTTCCCCTTTGCCTGAAAACCTCTGTTTCTTTGCTATTGCCCCATCTCCACTGCCTTTTCCCTGATCTCTGCCACTGCTGTTGCCTTCTCCCCACTGCCTTTTCCCCTGATCTCTGCCACTTGCTCTTTAGTTACCGAGCATCCCAAGCATAGGTACCACAGGCACCAACACACACACATGCACACACCAACCTGAGTCAGTGTTTAGCCTGTGTGTATATGTGTATGTATGTGAGTATTGTGTATGATTTAATGTCATTATCATTAGAGCGTGCATGCCCTTGAATTGGTGATAGGTATGCATGTGCTGAGGCTGGTAATTTTGGATGAGTTGGTAGTGTGTGCGCGCGCCTGTTGGGGGTGTATGCACCTAGAATGTGTGTGCTCACCTAATTGATTTGTGTGTGTATGTGCAAGTGTACACCACGCCCTCCTGTCTAACAGCATGATATTGAGATCCTGAGTGTTGGCCTGACCCCACAGGGCAACAAAATGGGTGGCAGCAGTAGGGTGAATCACTCACTTGCGATACATGCTGAGCGTGTCCAGATGAGTGTGGCTGTGCAGTATGTGGCACTGCAAACACATCTGCAGTGCCACATACCTCACAGTCAGGTGTTCTCCATGCCACAACATCATGCTTCCCACATGTGTGCTGCTCCATTTTTTTTTCTGTGGGTTTTTTTGACCCTTGGATATTCAGGGGGCAAAAAAAGCCCACAGGGAAAAATTAAAACAGGAGCAACACATAGTAAAAAGCAGAGGTGGACAACCCAGAAGCATGCTGTGGCTGTCTGCCAGGCCCCGCCCAGCAGGATCACTGCTGCTGCAACCCCGGGAGGCCCCCAGGAACCCAGTTGAGGCTGCTGGAGCCATCCCAGTGCTGGTCCCAGACTCCCCTACTCCCCCTGGGGTAACTTGATGCACGCCAAAGTGTGCATGGCATGGGCATTCCCTAGGTGCACCACTGCTACTTGTCCCTGGGGAACCAAATGTCCACACTCATCTGGATGTGGCTACTGTTTCCAAATACAGAAATGGCTAATGTCCTGATTTTTCTTACATATTGTAAATTATCATCTTAATGATCTTACCTTTAAAAAGGAGCACCATTTACAAGGTAAATGTTTTACGCTTTAAAGGTAATTACAAATTAAGTGGCTGCTGAATATACTCCACTTATAATGAAGTGTGAGATGTTGGTAGGCAAGGCATGCTTGAGAGTATGTGACATGCCCAGCTAAATGTAATCTAAAACTTTCCATTGCTCTAATGGTTCTTAGAACAAACCTAAGCAGTTCTACAGGGGTGACAGTCTTTTAAATCATGACAGGGATGCAGTTGACCTTTCCCTTGTCTCTCTTGCAGTGTTATGGAAAGAGTAGCTTTACCAAGTCCATAGCACTGACCAGTATTTATCAGAATTAAGACAATGTTTGGAGACTATGTTTAGGCTTACTGGGAAAATGTAAACAGCAGTCTTATCACATGTGTACCATAGTTAACTCATAAGTAAACAAGGAACAAAGGATCAAATAAGGAAATTTATGTTTGATGATTTGAATTGTTCCAGAAATATCCAGAGAAATTAATTATTTGTCTGCAACTCAATAAAAGAATGGGGAAAAAGGCCAGAGGAAGTGTGGGAAAACCATTTATGGTACTAGATTCATATCCCAAAAAGGGAATAACCCTAGCAACTTGTTTCCTCTCTCTAGAATCTTACATTAAGTGTTAAAATGATAATACAGAGGAAGTCATTTGCAGTTAGGCAAATTGGAAAGATTGCTACAGGCTACTAGACAGGCTATCAGGGAATTGTCATGGTTTTTCATCTCAATGTTAACAGGAGAGAGCAAATTGCTCCCATAAATAAAGCAATTGTTTATCATCACACTGTCATTCAGTTGCATAGGTCAATACTGACAGAGATTAAGGGGTAGATTCTGCATTATGTGATTTGTGATAGGTAAAAAACACATATTTTGTTCCCAATATAGTGGTAGATCATGTCCTATAGAAAATATCCTCAGGGATAGTTCACCTAATCAAGTATATGTAGCTGATAATTTTTAGAAAATTGTTCCTAAGTAGATCTGAATTCTGGTTGAAGTCACACTTTTTAGACAAAGGAAATATGTAGGAAATTAATTCAAGTTTTGAATACCTGCAAAATCATACCTATATTTCAAATAGAAGCTTTGAAATATGTAGAGTTTTAAGGTATTCTAACCCAGACTTGAAACTAGTCCCTTTTTTTAAAGTAGGCTACAAGATTAAAGACATCAGCTGAATCTGTGTGGGGAAACATATTCCTTGATTGCAAGACAAAGGTGCCTTGTGGTATCTGTACCCCACAGAAGTTTAAAAAAAAAAATCCCAAGGATTTGAGGACAACCCAGTTAGAAAGTGTCTGGTGACTGATTTTCATCACTGAAAGAATCTATTCTTAGAACTCAATTCCCTTATTGCAAATCCATGTTTGCAGTCACTGGCTGCATCTACATGAGATGTTTACTATGCAGTCATTACTGCAGTCATTACTCATAGAGTCATAGATGCTAGGGTCAGAAGGAACTTCAACAGATCATCGAGTCCGACCCCCTGCCTGGGCAGGAAAGAGCCCCCTGCCTAGGCAGGGAAGAGTGTTGAGGTCAGATGCCCCCAGCCAGATGCCTATCCAGCCTTCTCTTAAAGACCCCCAAGCTAGGGGAGAGCACCACCTCCCTTGGAAGCCTATTGCAAATGATGGCCACCCTTATCGTGAAGAATTTTTTTCTGATATCTAGCCTAAATCTGCTCTCTGTCAGTTTGTGACCATTGTTCCTTGTTACCCCAAGAGGCACCCCGGTGAACAGAGTATCTCGGATCCCTTCCTGTGTCCCCCTAATAAATTTGTAGATGGCCACACGATCGCCTCTCAACCTTCTTTTGCGGATGCTGAAGAGGTCCAGGTCCCTCAGTCTCTCCTCATACGACTTGTCCTTTATGCCCCTACCATATGAGCGGCCCTACTCTGGACTCTCTCGATTCTATCAACATCCTTCTTGAAGTGCAGCACCCAAAACTGGACGCAGTACTCCAGCTGCAGTTTGACCAATGCTGCACAGAGGGGAAGTATCACCTCCTTGGTTCTATTTTTCATTCATCTGCTGATGCATGATAAAGTGTGGTTAGTTTTGCTGATGATTTTATTACACTAACAGCTCATGTTCATCTTGGAGTCCACTATGACTCCGAGATTCCTTTCCACTTTTGTGCTGTTAAGAGGGTCACTTCCCAGCCAGTAGGTGTGCTGGACACTTCTGTGCCCTAGGTGCAGCACTCTGTACTTGTCCTTGTTGTACTGCATCCTATTGTGTATTCCCCACTTTTCTAATCTGTCTAGCTCATCTGGGCCTGCTGACTTGAACACATCCAGTCCATCCAAGTGACTGCACCAAGTCAGTGTTGACAGTTGGTGGGCTGGTGTCTCTCTGATGTCCATCTAAGAACCCATTAGGAGACTTATTTTGAGCCCTGTTCAGGAACACTGAGGCAAAAAACTCATTGAATAGCTCAGCCTTGTCCCCCCTGTCTGTCACTAATTGCTCCTTCTTGTTCAGTAGAGGTCCTATGCTACCCTGCACCTTCCTTTTACTCCCTAGATACCTAAAAAAACTTTTTGTTGTCTTTAATTTGTGTTGCCAACCTCAGTTCTGTAGCTGCTTTGACTTTTCTAACTGCCTCCCTGCAAGTGCGGGTCAAGTAGGTATACTCCTCCTTGGTAGCTTCCCCCTGCTTTCACTGCCTATATGCCTTCTTTTTTACCCTTAAGTTCTCCTGGATTTCCCTGTTTAGCCAAGGAAGCTTTTTGGTTCCTTTCCCCCTTTAGCCTCATACTGGGATAGTCTCCCCCTGTGCCCGAAGGATCGCTTCCTTTAGGAATGACTGTCCTTCCTGGACTCCCATCTCACCAATACTTTTACTCCGTATGGTGAATTCAATTGATTGGTGGTCACTGTCCCCAAGGTGACCTCGAATCTGCAGCACCCCTATCAGGTCCTCCCCCATAGCCAACACCAAGTCCAATAAGGCATTCCCCCTAATGGGACTGTATACCTCCTGTGTTAGGTGAAGGTCCTGCACACAGGTTAAGAACCTATGTGAATGGTTGGATTTGGCTGACTGCTCCTCCCAGCAGATGTCAAGGTAGTTTAGGTCCCCCATGACAACCATGTCCCTAGACTATACGGCTTCTGAGAGCTGCCTCAAGAATTCCAAGCCTAGCTTTTCTTCAATGCTACTGCACAGCAGTAACAAGCTATTGTGCAGTCAGTGTCTCATGTAGATGTGGCCACTGAGACTCTTTTTCCTATCTTATTGTTGATTGAGGAGGACCACCATTACTGAGGTCTAAACAACCTTGTGTGTGCTTACATGATCACATGAGACTATGGCAGTGTTTGCTTAAGGTGATGTTACAAGTTACGATGAAACCATTCTAAATCTGTGGAATATTAGACAGTGTTAAAGTTAGAACATTTTTTACATCAGTTTTAGTTTAAGGCTTTTAATGCCATCTCTGACCTGCACAACCATGACTTGCCACTAGAGTGCCTGGTGAGCAGAAGCATTGCCAGAGCCAGAACTCTATCCCTCTTATGCGAGTGGAGCATCTAGGGGTTAACCATGACAAAAGCATGGAGCTCAGGGAAGCATGCCTCCCTGGATTCCATGGTCTCACTGCCTGATGGTTCTGCTTCTAGTGAGGATCTGCCAGGGTACCACTTGTGGTGACAGCATGGACCCCATGGATTCATACCTCACCAGGCTCCATGCTCTCGCTATGTTTAGTGTTAGGAAGCTCTTCCCCACCCCCCACCCCCACCCGGGAACTTAAGAGCCAGGGGGGAGGGAAGCCATGCTTCTCCCAATTCTGGCTAGGTGAGAGCTGCCCCAATGTGGGGCAAAAGATTAGCCTTCTGAGGGGAGGGCCATATGCTGTGTTACTGTCCTGGGGTCCCAGTTCAGTGTCCTGGGGTCCGTGGAGCCAGCAGCATGTTGCCAAGTGGGCTAGGGTCACATCCAGTGGGAGCAAGTTGGGGTGTTGACTTGGAAGTAGTACCACCCTCTGGGCAGTAATGCTTGGGAGGGTAGAAATTTGTCAGAGGTAGAGGAACTGGGAGCTGTGCATGCCAGGATGCTGGGATGTATGCAGATTGGGTACTTTATCTCAGTGGAACAGACTAACAATGGAGTTTAAACTTAGAAAAGCTCAAAGATAACCCTCACCTGAAGTGGCATAACTTTAAGATGCTTGGAGGGCACTTAGCACAATTTATCACCCTTTAGTGTGTGTATGCTCCTGTTTTAAGTGCTTTAGAATTGTTTAAAGCAAGGGTGGGCAATTATTTTGGCTGGAAGGCTGTTACTGAGTTTTGGTGAGCTGTTAAGGGCTGCAAGGGTAGCCCCACCCCGTGACAGGTGCCCTGCCCCCTGGTAGCCATCTTGAGACTAGAAGTTCTACCCCTAACCCCTAAGCTTTGCCATTAGAAGTCTCTCCCCTTGAACCCAAAAGTATTGTTTTTGGGAGGGGGCTTTGCCATCTTGAAACCAGAAAAAGAATTATGTATTAAAAATCAAATATCTACTATAACATATTTAAATTTTATTTCAAGAAATATTTTGGTCTTGATTTATGTGTGTTTGTTTAAATGTATATAAAAGAGATTGCATAATAGATCAAAATAAAGTCTTACTCTTGTATATTGTGTGGGGTGCAGTTGGCGTGTGGGTGTGTGTGGTCAGAGCAGCTGTATGTGGGGGATGTGGAGGTATGGGGAAGGCTATGGGGGGTGATTGGGTGTGGGGCTCACAGGGATGGTGTGGGTATTGTGGGGTGCGTGTGGGCCCCCCCACACGTCTCCCCCATGGCACACAATCCCCATCACCACCAACAGCTCCATTGTTAGTCTGTTCCACTGAGATAAAGTACCCAACCTGCATACATCCCAGCATCCTGGCATGCACAGCTCCCAGTTCCTCTACCTCTGACAAATTTCCACCCTCCCAAGCATTACTGCCCAGAGGGTGGTACTACTTCCAAGTCAACACCCCAACTTGCTCCCAGCAGCAGCAGACAGTGGGCCCTTGGGGCACTCATGATCTGTGGCAGGAGGCTGGTCCAGCTGCATGACATCAAGTGGGGCTCCCGGCACTGTAGATGGGAGCTATGGGAGCTGCATGTGATCAGGCCAGCCTGGGCCAGGAGGGCTCTATGCTTCCACGTGTAGCTCCTAGCTAGAGTATCAGGAGTCCCACTTGGTGGCATGGAGCCAGCCCAGCCTGGGCCTGATGGTGCGAGGCTTCCAGCTGGAGTGCCAGCAGTCACATGTGGTGGCATGGAGTTGGCTCAGCCTGATCATGAGCAGATCCTGCAGCTCATGAGCAGAGTCCCAGGAGCTGCACATGCAGCACAAAGCAGGGTGATCACCTGTAGCTCCTTCCCTTTCCCCCAACTTCTTCCCAATGGGAGTCCCTGGGGCCCTTACCTTGAGTTTCAATCACAGGGAGGGTGCATTGGGCAACAGCTACATGGTCACCAGGCAAAACCCTCTGCCTGACAGAAGCTTCCTACCTTGGGGCTGGGGCAGGGTGGGTCTGGCCAGACTGGGTGGAATTAATTGTTTCACGACAACCAGGGCCCAAGCCAGAGCTTGGAACTGGAGCCCAAGCTGCTGCTGCAGCCTGTGCCTCCTGCAGCTAATGCCTCAGAAAGCCTGTGCCTCCCACCAGCTTTCAGACAGGCAACTGTTGGCCAGTAGTAATTGTCTTTTGGAGGGGTTCTGAGAGTCAAATATAATGGCCTGTTGGGCTGGAACTGACCCACGAGCCATATTTTGCCCACCCCTAGTTTAAAGGTAACCTATAATACCATCATTATATTATGTTCTCTTTGGTGGAGGAGTCATCTTTTTTTGTTTTTGGTACAGTAGCTAGGTCAGTATGATCCTGGTATATGACTAGGGCTCATATATGCTACAATATTATGAATAATAAATAATAATAGTAGTAAGTAAAGTCCTAAATAGGTCCTTTTTTACATTACTTTTTGTTTCCCTGAATTATGAAGAATGTCAGTTGAACCACCCTACCCTGAAAAAGGGGAAGTGTTGCTAACCACTTATATGAGAAGTAGGGAAATTATGCCAGTTGGTTCACTCCCTGGTTTATGTCCCCAGGCATATGGGGCATTTATACACATACTTTCATCAGCTCTGATGTGCCAGAAATCCAATGCATCAGAGCAGAATCGATTAATTGAGTCTGCTCCACACACGAGCTGATGCTCTCAGTGCTACGTTGTATACATTTGTATAAATGGCAAAATGTGCATCAGTGCTGAGAAAATGGTAGCGGTGCACTTTTGAACTAAAATACCTTCAATGTAAATGAAAGAATTTTTCATAGATGCTACAGTTGGAAGGGACCTCAAAGGATCATCAAGTCTGACCCTCTGCCAGCACCCCCACCCTACTCATGCATCTTGCCCCCACCTACATCTCCTGCCCCCCAGTCCTGCTGGAGGGGGCCCCCCAGGGCTATGGGCCCCCACTGCTGCCACCTGCTTGGGTGGGGGTGGTGGCAGGGCCGGCACCAGCTCCTGGCTCCTTGCCAGTGCCCCCAGCCATGACCTGCCCTCAGCCATGATCCCCTAGCCCTGCCAGAGGGGTCCCCAGCCCTTGCAAGCCCCACTTATGTTACAGGCTCCAGGAGTGAAGAGTGAGGCTGAGCGGAGTTGAGCCATGGCTGACTGAGAGCCTCAGGCCCTGCCCTTCCCCCTCTCCTCCTTCCCCTCTCTCCTCTTCCGGGCAGTGGAGGGGGTTTCCCGCCCTATTTGCAAACAGCTCTTGCAGGCTGGAGCTCAACCAGTCTTCAAAGCTTTTTGCAAATTGGTGAATCCATGGGTTTCTCTGCTAAAAGGAGAAATGTGTTTTCTATGATAAAAAGGGGAAATCCGTCGCTTTCTCTGTTTTTCCATGGGAAACAGAAACCCGAATCCCTGCAGTGATGTCCAAACTAAACCTACTCCCCATCAGCTTGTGGCCATTGTTTCTGGTTATTCCAAGGAGTGATCTGGTAAACAGAGCATCTCCTATTCCCTGCTGCCCACCTGCTGAATTTGTATACTGCCACAAGATCCCCCCTCAGCCTTTTCTTGCAGAGGCTGAAAAGGTCCAGGTCCCTCAGCCTTTCCTCATAAGGCCTTCCCTGCAGGCCTCTAACCATACAAGTGGACCTTCTCTGGACCCTCTCAAGGTTGCCCACATCCTTCTTGAATTGAGGCACCCAGAATTGGATGCAGTACTTCTAGCTGTGACCTGACCAGTGCTGCACAGAGAGGGAGCATCACCTCCCTGGACCTGTTCGTGATGCACTTACTAATGCATGACAAAGTGTGGTTAGCTCTGCTAATTGCTTCATCACATTGATGACTCATGCTCATCTTGGAGTCAACAATGACTCCAAGATCTCTTTCTGCCACTGTGCTGCTGAGAAGATCATCCCCCAGCCTATAGGTTTGCTGGTGATTCTCTCTCCTTAGGTGCAGCACCTTACACTTGTCCTTGTTGAACTGCATCCTATTGTTCTCTGCCTACTTCTGTAACCTCTCCAGGTCTGCCTGGATTTGGGTTCTTTCCATCAGTGCATTTACTTTGCCCCATAGTTTGGTGTCATCTCTGAATTTGAACAGAGTGCTTTCCACGCTCTCATCCAGGTTGCTGATGAAGATATTGAACAGTATCGGCCCAAGGACCAAGCCTTGGAGAACCCCACTGCCCACATCTTTTGAGGTTGATACCAACCCACCCACCATCACTCTGTGGGTATGACCCTTAAGCCAATTTGCCACCCACATGACTGTGTAATCATCTACAGCACAGCCGTTTAATTTGTTTATAAGAATAGAATGGGATACTATGTCAAAGGCCTTCTTAAAGTCCAAGTAGATGACATCTACCTTGACACCTGCATCTAAGCTTTCAGTGACCTGGTCATAGAAAGAAACAAAGTTAGTCAGGCAGGATCTACCTGCTATGAACGCATGCTGTTTGCCCTTCAGCATTATATTACCTGCTGGACTCCTGCAAATGTGATCCTTTATAATTTTTTCAAGAATAGAGGAGAGACTAACTGGTCTATAGTTACCCAGATTCTCTTTCCTCCCCTTCTTGAAAATAGGGACCACATTGGCCTTTTTCCAGTCCTCAGGGACCTTACCTGATCACCACGAGTGCTCAAATAGTCATGCCAGTGGCTCTGCTATGACACTGGCTAATTCTTTCAGCACCCGTGGGTGGTGCTCATCTGGTCTCACTGATTTAAACACATCTAGTCCTTCCAAGTGTGTCTTTAGTAGGTTGGTGCTGACAGTTGATATGCTGGTGTTTCTCCTGCTTCTGTCAGTAATGCATTTGGGAGATTTGTCTAGATCCAAGTTCAAGAATACAGAGGCATAAAACTCATTGAACAGCTCTGCTTTGTCCCTCCTATCTGTCACCAGCTGTCCTTGTCTATCCTGTAGGGGTCCTGTGCTGCTCTGCTCCTTCTTTTTGCTTCCTATATACCTGAAGGACTTTCTGTTGCCCTTAATTTGTTTTCACTAGCCTGAGTTCTAATGCTGCTTTAGCCTTCCTACCTGATTGGCTAAAAGTGAGAGCCAAGAAGGTATCTTGGTAGCTACCCCCTGCCTCCACAGCCTGTATGCCCCTTTTTTTGCCCTTAGGCTTTCCTGTATTTCCCTGCTTAGCCAGAAGGGTTTCTTAGCCCCTTTGCAATGCAATGGAATTGCTTCCTTCTGTGCCAAAGGATCACTTCCTTGAGGAATGACCACCCTTCCTAGACCCCCATTTTGTCAATGCTCTTGAGCTTTAATGCCCCACTAACTAGTCTCTTAAGCACCCTGAAGTCATCCTTTCTTCAGAAGTCTAGCACTTCTTCCCTGCTGGCTACTTTTCGCACCCTTAGTGAATTCAATCAATTGATGGTCACTATCCTCTAGGTTGCCTTGTACCTGCAGATCCCCCACCAGGTCATCCCCCATAGCCAGCACCAAGTCCAGCAAGGCGTTCCCTCTAGTGGGGCCGTATACCTCCTGCATCAGCTGGAGGTCCTGTATGCAGGTTAAGAACCTACGTGAGTGATTGGTTCTGGCTGATTGATCCTCCCAGCAGATGCCAGGGTAGTTTAGGTCACCCATGACAACTATATCTCTTGACCGTACATCCTCTGAGAGCTGCCCAGAGAATTCCAAGTCTAGCTCACCCTGTGGCGGTCTATAGTACACCCACTACCAAGTCCCTTTTCCTTTGCCCCCCTTGTATCCTAACCCACACTACCTCAGCTTGGCCCTCCTCTGATCCCATCTTGATTATAGAAGATGTATATTGCTCCTTACAATAGAGAGCAACACACACACCCTCCTTTTTCCCCCACTGTTTCCCATCTGTGCAACCTATAACCTTCAGTCCAATCATGATAGGGGCCCACCAGGTTTCAGTTAACCCAACTATGTCAAAGCTGTTGTTTGCAAGCAGGAGTGCAAGTTCCTCCTGCTCCTAGCATTAGCGTAGAGACATTTAAGCCCCTCAATGGGTGCCCTTGGTACCCCCTTGTCCTGATGTCTATTGGGCCCCTTAGTGCTTACCTGGGCTGATCCATCACATGGCTCATGGTTTTCTGAACATAGGTTCTCATTATCCACTGCATCCCCATCCCCCAACGAACCTAGTTGAAAGCCCTTCAGAGGAGATCAGCCAACCTGTAAGAGAACAGACTCTTACCTTTAGAAGAAAGATGAAGAAAATCTCATCCCAGGATACCTCTCTCATGGAAATGCGAACCATGGTTGCAGAAGCCAAAACCCGCACGATGGCAACAACTCTGGAACTACAGGTTAACTTCTATGATTCAGGCATCTTGGTGTTGACAACTGACCAGGAGGATTGATGAGAAGATCATCTGTGTCCCTGACTTCCTTATCCTGGCCCCCGGAGCCCTGTAGTCACTCATGATGTGGTCTGGACTGCTCCTGGATGCATCATTCATACTCTTATGGATAAGGACTATGGGGTAGCAATTGGAGGGCCAGATGAGGTCAGGAATCCTCACAGTGATATCTTGGATCCTGGCACCGGGCAAGCAGCAAACCTCCCACACTGCGGGATCCAGTCGACAAATACACCCCTCTGTGCCTCTCAGGAGGGAATTGCCCACCATGATGGCCCAGTGTCTCTTCTTCCAGGTACCCAGTTGTCACTCAGCCTGCATGACTGCTGCAGATGTGTCTTCCGCTGCGATTTTCTCTGCTGCATCCTCCTTCAGTGCTGCCAGGGCTTTGTATCTGTTCCCCAGTTGTGTTGGGGAAGCAGTCACAGCTGCACCGTGTCTGGCTCTGGAGTTGACCATCTTCCATTTGGCTGCCTTGGGACCCTCTCCTGGTGTCTCTGTACTAGGTGTCTGGTCCTGCAGAATGAAAGTACCCATCAATTTCATCCTCTGCAGCCTTGATCCCCCACAGCCTGCTCATCTCAGCCTGGAGTTCCCTCACCTGCCCCTCTAGAGCCTCAATCCAGGCACATGTGGGACAGTCAAAGGGACCCCCAGCCCCCACACTACCCCTAGGACCCAGAGATCTTGCCAGGCAACTTCCCCAGGGGGGGGGGGGGGGGGAGCAGGGAACTGCCGGCCTAGCCAAGGACCCCATCTGGGTGGAGGTCTCACAGAAGCCCTGGGGACGAGGCAGCAGCAAAGCAGGATCCCTGGCTGTGCTGTGTGTTGCCACCCCCATAGTAACCCCCCTCCTCATTCACTCACCTGAAATCTGTGTCTGTAGCTGCTGACTCTTGGAGTTCAGACCCCTCCTGTGCATCCTCCTGTGTGAACTCCTGTGCAAACTCTGGCACCCCACTAAAGAGTGCACCTGTTTGCCCAGCCTGTTCACATGACTCCCACCTGGCTCAGCTGCATGGGGATGGGAGGGTGAAAAAAAAAAAACAACCCTTCCCGATCCCCTACACCTGGCCCGGTTCCTCACCCCTCTCCATAACTCACCTCAGCTTACCTGATCAACTGTCATGTTTCAAATTTCTGTGCCAATCAACAGCTGCTCAGGATGTTCTGCATAGACATGGCTTGCCACTGCACCTGCGCAGAAGAATCTGCTGGCAGCCCCTTCCCCTGAGGAAACCCTGCTCTGAGCCCCCCCTCACCAGGGATTTCCTGTTAAGTTCCCTTGAGAACTCCAGTGTTCCCCTAAAGAGCATACCTGTTTGCCCGGCTTAGAACCACAGCTCCTGCCTGGCTCAGCTATATGGGGATTGGAGGGTGAAAAAAAACCCTTCCCGATCCCCTACAGCTGGCCCAGTTCCTTGCCCTCCTCCTCATTCTCCCTAGCTAACCTGATCAATGCTTCTCTGTCCATCAGTCAGGCCGCTCTGCTCTGGTGTGGTTGGGTGGGAGTCAAGAGCACATGTGCACCAGAGCACACATGTAGCTGCTTTGGTGTCTGGGCCTGACATCTAGTTTTTCTCCCAAATGCAACAGGGCCAGTAACTCACAGAGTAAAGTTAATTTGGTTAAAATATTTAAGAGCCACTTGGCTCTGTTTCTAAATCCCTCTTTTTGTCCTTCATAAGGCTCTTTGAAGTGTTACTCAGTGAGGTAGATGTTGTAATGAGCATATTTCTAAGAGGATCAAAGTAGCAAATCTGCCCAAAGCAGCTTCAAATGTGTGCATCAGAGAGCCCTCTTAATGAAAGCGAAGGACATAACTGTCTTTTCCTGCCAGTCTTCCCTGGAGGAAAATCAAAACCTAAGTCAGGCGTTAGCTTAAATATTTTACATTTAAATTGATTTTCCCATGTCAGGAACTAGTTAATAAAATAGGGGGAAAAATTAGACCCAGAGAAGAGATGAGACTACTTCAGCTGACTCTGCTAAATCTTAATGACTGCCATTTGTTTGATGCTTCATCATCACTGAATTAAGTCATAGTAGCTTTGACTTAAGTCAAAGGTGAAGGCAGTGGCAGCAGCAGCAGGAGGGATAGTGGCTTGATACTGAAGTACAGATTCCATTCCCATGGATATGAAAATGGAAAGCAAACATAAGGCAGGAAGCTGTGGTGAATGCTGCAGATAGAAGACAGATTAGATGAGGAAGATGGGGGAAGGGTGAGAGTGGGGCGGGGAGGAGGAGGGAAAGAAAACTGAAGACTGGACATGTAAATTATATGCCAGGAAATGAATTCCTTATCGTCTTTCTTGCCAGAAGCTATATTCTTGTAAAATGTAAAGCTCTTTATTCCCTCCCCCCACTTCCACCCCAACAGTTCCTTTGAGGGTTGGAGGAGGAAGAATCAACCACAGGAAACTGGGTTGGTTCAGTGTTTACTCACTTGTTGTATGAATTACATTGCTCTATGAGCCAGTTTTAACTTTATAAGGCATGTGACCCCATAAAAGTGACAAAATGGGTAATATCCTGCTTCTCATTATCTACGGGCATTTTTCCCACCCCCTCCATTTCTGTGGCCTCAGGGACCTCTCTCTGTGTCCTTGCACTAGAATACCCAGAGAAAAGTGTTTCTTTTGGGAGGAGGATTGTAGTAATCTGCAGAAATTAAGGGTGGGCTTCATATTGTTTGATTTTTCATAGTTGCTAATAAAAATGCTGGATCTCCTTAAATTGGGGTTTGTTTCAGGAAAAATGCAACTACTGTTAGGAATAAGCACTTGCTTAAGTCTGGGCCTCAACCAAAATTAATATGGATCAACAATCTCTGAAAAACAAAATATATAGCAAATGAAAACTTTGGCTGTTAAGCAAAATACACATCTAATGTGTGACAAATCAGTGATATGAGATGCACAGTGCGAACTGACTCTCAGGATTTTGCTGGGCATCGTACATTTAAAGTAATACATTTATTTTTTCCCCTTCACAAAAGGCATAATATATGACCACATATGTTCAGTTATATGCTGTACTATAGTTATGCAGTATATGTGTACGTAATCAATTTTTATTCCATAAGAGAGAACTTTTTTTTTCATTTCAATTATTATAAAATTGTATCCAAGATTGGTTTTAAGGGGGGAGGGGTGTCAAGGAAAGTAAACTGGCTCCTAAATCCATGTTTTTGCTACATAAATAAGTGGCATTATTCTTAAATGTTCTCACTGAAGGAAAAATTTAGGAGGTACAGGCACAAGTTTTCCTTTCTTAGGGCAGATCATTTGGGCCTTGTTACACCTTACACTGAGCTGCACAAATGTTGATGGGCTTTAGTGCTAACTCGAGTTTGGAGCAGTCACACTTCAGGCAAGCAGGGGCCTGGAGGACTGCAAGGAAAAAATTGCACCCCCACTATCCCCCATTCCAGAATCCCCCCCTTTCCCTTGGGTTCCTCCCCTGCCTTCCCCTAACTCTGAGACATTACTTACTTGGGGCTGCCCATACTGTCTGTCCCAGAGGGACAGGTAGGGCAGGTAGGGAAAGGTTAATCTGCCTCACTGGTCGCTACTGCCAATCTGCTGCTCTCTCAGGACAGACAGCATGGGTAGGCACAAGTAAATTGGAGGAACAGGGAGACAGTAAGCAAGGATTTGGGGTGCTGGGGAGGCCAGTGTGGGGCAGGCAGAGGAGGCAGGTGGGGTGTTTATATTAAGGTGTAGCCTAGAGGGGTTATATCTTAGTGTAACACAAGCTGAGTAACACGGATCAGAGGCAATCCTACCCTGGAGTGGTGTAACTTTGAGCCGCATAACAAGTGCTTCAACCTAGTTTCACATGTTAATATGTGGACTATCCAGGGGTTAAGAGCTCCAGGAGCCTCCCAAAATTACAGCATAACAAGGCCTTCAGATCATAAAAACTAGGTATTTCATATCTAGACATCTAAATACTGTAAAAGTGGCCAGACTTTTAAAAGCAGTGACCATGAAGAAGCTTCTATTGACTTCACTATAGATTTGTATTATTTTCAATGAATGGCACTTAAAGTGTCACCACATTGGACCTAACTTTGAAAATATTGGCCAGCATGACTCCACTATTTCATTAATAAGACGTATGCTTTCCAAAGCTGTCTAGATAGTATGAATTTTATAAGTAGGTATACGTCATAATATGTGCATGACATTTTTAGGTTCACTCACTCTCTGAGATTTTACTAAAAGGTTCAGATTTATAAGTGCGAGCTACATGTTCATTTCCTTCCTCCTCTCTTCTGCCCCCTGCATTCTCAACTACTCCACCCCAAAATAAATGTGAATTTTTTAAAGATCAGCCATTGCAATTTAAGGCAGAAGTAAAGAAACAGGGAAATATAGTATTATTTTGAGGTGGATCTTTAAAGATTTTCAAGCTCATGCATTGGGTTGGGTTGTTGAAGATGAATATCATCAAGGGTTACTAGGTTTGCTTTTGATTAGCAAATTCCTCTAGGATGCAGTTTACAAGTGTAGAAGGAATCCCTTGTTTTTCAATATAAGTTATTTGATTGAAAATAATTTGTTGAGCAGGGATTTTACATCAAAAGAAACCCTACCCCATTAAAAATGTAATGGTCCATGCAAAGTCATTTCTAAGAATGGCTACCACATTGAGTGTTAAATCATTGTTGAGACTCATATTTATTTAGATGTTCTTTTATATCTCAATACCTGGCTCTCGCTTCTCTTGTCAAGCCTGCCAATGTCTTTACCCAGCAGTAATAGTATTCCTTCGATAATATTTATATTTCACACATGTACTATTTTTTAAAAATATTTAATCCTATTCTCTTGCAATCCTTTGGTTCTTAACAAAACACACTCATTATGTGTGCTAAACTTATACCCATTGTTTGACTATGGATACTTAGATCCATCTGATTTTTGCAAATATTATTTCTCTGAATAAATGATGTTCCTCAAGTCTTGATTTAACAATTACTGTCCTCACCACCTGCTCATCTCAAAAAACTTCAAGGTGACAGCTGGCAATACACTCTGGTGTTTGCAATTTAAAGAGACATTCAGTGATGCCTGTATGTTTAGTCAGAGCCAAATTGTGGCATAGATTCAATCACTTCTCTCTCCAAGGACATGACTGCTTAGCTTACTCAACAATACATAGATATTTGCTGAAATCTTGTCACCTTAATTTGGATAAAAGGAAGCTGACTATATACAATATTGGGAAGTCTCTGTAAACTGCTCTGTAAGATCTTCAGTGCAATGTAAAATCAACTTATGCCTTGTTAATGTTTCCTGAAGGATACTCTGTTCAGATATCATTTATTATAGCCTTTGAAGGTTTCTCTGATAAATTAGCAACAGCCAGTCCTTTAAAGAAATTATTTCCTGTGAGTACAGTAACTATAGTAAACCTTTTCCATAATATATGGTGTTTTGGGCAGCACTGAAACTGGCAATCTGGTCAAAAAACCAGCAGGCTTCTATGTTTAAAAAAACAAACAAAAGCAGACTCTGTTACTCTGAGTATTGGCAGTAATTTTAATTAAACAAAATATTAATGGTTAGTTATCATACTGAATCAAAATCTTTGAAAAGTTTTTTTGTGGAAGGTTATGTTTTTTAAACATAACGGACTCTGGTGTAGTGCCCGAAGACTGGAAGAAGGCCAACGTGGTGCCTATCTTCAAGAAAGGGAGGAAAGTGGATCCGGCTAACTATAGGCCCATTAGCCTGACTTCTATCCCGGGGAAGATCTTAGAAAAGTTTATCAAAGAGGCCATCCTTAATGGACTGGCTGACACCAACATCTTAAGGGATAGCCAGCACGGGTTTGTTGCGGGTAGGTCTTGCTTGACCAATCTCATTTCCTTCTACGACCAGGTGACCTATCACCTGGACAAGGGAGAAGAGATTGATGTCATATATCTTGACTTCAAAAAAGCCTACGATCTGGTTTCCCATGATCACCTCTTGGAGAAACTGGCCAATTGTCACCTTGGGTCCTCCACGATCCACTGGCTGGAAAATTGGCTCCGGGGTCAGACCCAGAGGGTAATAATTGATGGAAGTCACTCATCGTGGTGTCCTGTGACCAGTGGGGTCCCCCAAGGCTCTGTCCTTGGACCCATACTGTTCAACATCTTCATTAATGATGTGGACACTGGAGTCAGAAGCAGACTGGCCAAGTTCGCCGATGACACCAAACTTTGGGGCAAAGCATCCACACCAGAAGACAGGCAGGTTATCCAGGCTGACCTGGACAGGCTCAGCAAGTGGGCGGACGAGAATCTGATGGTGTTCAACGCCGATAAATGCAAGGTTCTCCACCTTGGGAAAAAAAACCCGCAGCATCCTTATAGGCTCGGCAGTGCTATGTTGGCTAGCACTATGGAAGAAAGAGACTTGGGGGTCATCATTGACCACAAGATGAACATGAGCCTGCAGTGCGATGCTGCAGCTAGTAAAGCGACCAAAACGCTGGCTTGCATCCATAGATGCTTCTCAAGCAAATCCTGGGACGTCATTCTCCCCTTGTACTTGGCCTTAGTGAGGCCGCAGCTGGAGTACTGCGTCCAGTTTTGGGCTTCACAATTCAAAAAGGATGTGGAGAAGCTTGAGAGAGTCCAGAGAAGAGCCACACGCATGATCAGAGGTCAGGGAAGCAGACCCTACGATGACAGGCTGAGAGCCCTGGGGCTCTTGAGCCTGGAAAAGCGCAGGCTCAGGGGTGATCTGATGACCACCTATAAGTTTATCAGGGGTGACCACCAGTATCTGGGGGAACGTTTGTTCACCAGAGCGCCCCAAGGGATGACGACTAGGTCGAATGGTCATAAACTACTACAAGACCGTTTCAGGCTGGACATAAGGAAGAATTTCTTTACTGTCCAAGCCCCCAAGGTCTGGAACAGCCTGCCACCGGAGGTGGTTCAAGCGCCTATATTGAACACCTTCAAGAGCAAACTGGATGCTTATCTTGCTGGGATCCTATGACCCCAGCTGACTTCCTGCCCTTTGGGCAGGGGGCTGGACTCGATGATCTTCCGAGGTCCCTTCCAGCCCTAATGTCTATGAAATCTATGAAACAAATGTCTCAGGTACCTAATCCTGCTCTTAATGGAGTTAGTGGTTAGCTTTTTACTGTAATTGATAATGTGCATGATTATGATACTTTAATATGCATAATATGGTCATGTCTTTGCTGAGTTATGCACTGACATGCACTGCATGAACCATAAATGAATGCAATAATATATATGTTGGCATTATAGCATGTTTAGATTATATGTGGTCCTGAAATACAATAGGTGAGAAGAGCAGCTCTTTGCTACAATAATGTAAATTCACTCTCTAGAAATCCACTTGGAAGATCTCAGTACTCTTGTGGAATCACAAACATTAGGTTAATTCTCCCAAACTCAGAAAATTTATTAAGGCAATATCAACCTTTTTTAAGGTGTTATGAAAAATGTCCTCCCTGCATACATTCTTGATATGGAAACATTAGTGACAAAGAACTTCTTAATAAGAGGCAAGCATTTTTTTTTTTTTTTGGTGAAGTCTTTACTGTAATAACCCAAGCTAACCACACTGAACCTTAAGGGTGTGAACAAGTGTGGAACTCAGCTCAGGTTTAGGCAGCTTAGTTTAAGTTGCCTAAATCTAAGTTGGGATCACTGCATGCAAGCTTTCACTGCTTGCCAGGAAGAGGCATTGGCAGCCAAAGACAAGTAAATTGGGGGGGTGGGGGCTAGCAGGGTCCAGGGGGTAGGTGGGATCAGGGTGGGGCTGTTGAGTACATGGTAAGAGTTGGTTGGTCCATGGGAAGCGCTGCCCAGTCTGGGGGTGTACACATTGGGAGTGAAATGGAGTGAAAACAGCACAATCCCAGAGCTGTAGAGAAATAGAGTAAAGTGGCCAGGCTTTTAAAAGCACTGAACATGAAGAAGCTTTTATTGAGGTGCACTCTTTTTAGGGATACCTCTGTGAATCCTTGTACACCTAGGCATTTATATTGCCATAAACGTGGTTAGGACAATATCAGCATACCGCATATACATATACACACATATACATACACCCTGAGGGGGCCTATTAGTTGCGTTAGCTGTTGGCTTAATCAAAAATAAGTGCCGTCTTGATCATCCTACCCTTTCCTAGAAAGTCTTGTTGGATGAGAGTAAAGTAGCTTGTCCAAATAGTCCCACAGCTGTAATATTTGTATAACTGCAATCAAGGAATGTAAGAAGATGCAAGCCTAGAGGTAGAGGAGCTTTTTTCTTGTCTCTTTCATATACTAAATCACCATGAAAATCAGATTATAGAAAATGTTGCTTTGTCCCTTTTTAAAACATTCCACTTCATTCATGTATGTATATAATCATCAGCAAGATGCCACGCATATAGTTTATTCAAAATCTTGCAAGCTGTTAAGCATTATACTCTCAATCCAGCTAAACACATAAACACATGTTTAATATTAAACTATGCTGGATTGTGCCCTGAATGGTCAGAAGGCTTAAGCCAATAGGCATATTTTTAAATGTTAAATGTTATAAGGAAAAAAAACATGGTTAATCTGAAGATAAAGAACTGTGCCAAAGCTCACTCTAGATGAATCTCAGCAATGTTGTCTTCGGATACTTATCTCCCAATCAGAATGTTATCAGACTAATAACTGAGCTGGAAACTTTGACAGAACAGGTTAACATGTTAACTTCCCTTACATTCTTATATTTCATTAAATAATAATTCTCAGTAAAAGTGCTACAGAAGCAAATGTTCTTACAATACTTGGTACTTGTACATCTAGCTGAAGTCCAAATTATGAATTGTGGAGTGAAAATCATTAATTTTCTGTTTTTATAGCTGCCTTGGTTTCATTTTTTTTGCTGTAATTGCAAGACTTAGGCAATACATTTCCACTTTATACTAGATCAGCTTTTATATCAGATCAGCCTTTATACGAGTATAAACAAGATACGTAGATATTACATAAAACCTTATACCAATGCAAATGCCTCAAATCTATATTCTGGCACCAAATGCATGTTGGTTTAAATGACACCAGATTAGGATTTGTCTGTCTGCTTTCATCCCAGGATGGGCATTTGCTGCCCTTCCACATAGTGGGAAGGTGCTGCAATAGCATATACGGAAAGCAGCTACTTTCTGCTCATATGTTTGTATGTAATCTTTATGTTAAAAAAAAAAACCTGATAAAAATTACACCATTGTTAATGAGTTGCATGTCCAGGCCCACAGTAAAATAAGGAAAATCCTGCATATAATTTGCACGTGACTAAGATTTATGTTTAATCTAGGGCAAGAATTTTCTGCAAATATTATATTCTTTCTATTAAATAACCAGCAGCAAGTTAAGGGGATTGGCAAATGAACTAAACATTTATTAAGTGAAGTAGCCTTGGTTTTGGGAGACCAAGGGAAAATATACAAATACCTCCCAAAAACACACTAGATCAAAATGTATTTTCTTTCAGACAGTAGCTCTCTTACCACCAGCAGCAATCTACAAAACAAATTTCGTGTTATATTTTTAAAAAAAATATGTGACTAGAGAGAGAATATAAATTTTGAAAGACATAGGATCTGGATGACTCAATGGAAAATCACTCAATTAACTTAAATGAAGTGGTTTTATTTGTCTCATTCTATCTTTCTCAGGGGATAAGAATATGCCTAAATGCAGAAACATGATCCCATGCACGTGTTTTCTATGAGGAGCATGTGTAGCATAGTCATTGCCTTAAAGCAAGCTTTGCTGCCTCTTGCTCAAAGGCACAGTATTGAAAATAAACTAAAAGAAGTAGAAGTAGTATTCAGGTTGCTTGGGCCAGTAAGAAATATTTGAGGCAAATTCTGTTTCATTTCACTTAGTGCTACAGAGCTCATTGGACCAAATGTGGTCTATCTTAATACTGTGTTTGTACAATGCAGGACGAAATCTTAAGTCATCTGGACTGTGCAGCTGTTGCTATCTAACAGCTAGACCACACATATCACATGTAAAGCATGTAGAAAAGGAGCTCCTTTCCATGCTGCTAGACTTGGGATTCTCAAATTGCTCATCAACAACCAAATTAACAGTTCCAAATGACAGCTCAAAGCTGTTATTTTGGGTGTTAATAATCAGCAAAAATAATCAGGCTGAAGATCTGATCCTATGTTCTGTTGGGTAGGGGAGGTAACACAGCCTTCTTTTCCCTAAGACCAAAACCCAACTTTGTGTTCTTCTTGATCTAGTGGTTAAATAAATATCCTGCTTTTACTTTGCCTATTCTCCCTACTTCTTCAAGGTAATTTTTTTAACTCGTCCATGTTAATACGACAAACAATACGTAGCCCCACTACAGATATTGTCTTTAAAAGCAAGTGGTTCAACCATGAATACTATTAAAAGCTACCCATAAGAAGCAATTTGTAGGATTTAATAACCAGAACTGTTTTGTATTTTTTTGGCAGGAAGTATAATATCCATGTAATCAATTATTTTCCCTTAGGAAAATTCAGATTTTGCCTGGGGGGAGAGGAGAAGTAAGTATGTTTTTTTCAATGTCTTCCCTAGGTTAGACTGGGCCAAAGCATTTTGATCCATCAAACCAAAGAAAAATTAGTTTGTTTTTTAGAGAGGCAAGGATTTCTTAGGGTAATATATTTTGTTGGACCAACAATGCAGTTGGGATATGGTTAGACAAGCTTTTGATGCAAGATATCCTTCCTCAGGTCTCTGATCACAGGAAGCCAGACACAGCATAGTGAAAAACAGCAGAGGAGAGGGGGCAAGAGAACAGAAGAATCCCATGCACTGCTACCACCTGTGGACTGACTGCCTAAGCAGCAGCTCTGCAGAAAAGGACCTGGGGGTTACAGTGGACAGTATGTGAGTCAGCAATGTGCCCTTGTTGCCAAGAGGGCTGACAACATAGTGGGTTGCATTAGTAGGACCATTGCAAGCAGGTCAAGGGAAGGAATTATTCCACTCTATTGGGCACTGGTGAGGCCACACTATAGAAAGGATGTGGATAAACTGGAGAGATTCCAGCAGAGAACAACAAAAATGGTTTGAGGACTGGATCACATGCTTATGTGGAGAGGCTGAGGGAACTGGGTTTATTTAGTCTGCAGAGAAAACTGAACTAGGATTTGATAGCAGCCTTTAACTACCTGAAGACTGGTTCCAAAGAGAATGGAGCTAAACTCTTTTCAGTGCTGGCAGATGACAGGACAAGGAGCAATGGTCTCAACTTGCAGCAAGGGAGGTTTAGGTTGGATATTAGGAAAAACTTTCTCATTCGGAGGATGGTGAAGCACTGGAACAGGTTACCTAGAGAGGTGGTAGAATCTGCATCCTTGGAGACTTTTAAGGCCTGGCTTGAAAAAGCCCTGGCTGGAATGATCTAGTTGAAGATGGCCCTGCTTTGAGCAGGAGGTTGGACTAGGTGACTTCCTGAGGTCCCCTCCAGTCCTAATTTTCTATGATTCTATGAATGCAGCATGTTGAGCCAGGTTGGAGCAGCCCTAGTTGGCAAGGGGTCCTGGGGGTCAGCCTGCCAGCCAAGGGCTGCTGCGACCCAACCCAACATGCTTCAGAGGGGCTGGCTGCAGTACAAAGGTCCTCCAGTGTGGGGCTAGCCAGCAGGCAGCCCTTGCACTGAAGCATCCTCATGCCGCAGCCAGCCAGTCAGCATCTACACGTGTTGCTGTGCACTAAACACTACTGTACGACAGTACTTGTGTTTACAGGTACTAACCTACAGCAGAGTTAGTTTACTACAGCCTACTGGAGCCACATGTGTCGATGCTGAGACTTTACTGTGGAGCTAATTAGCAGCTCTGTATTAAACATCTCATGTACATGTGCCCTGTGTGTCATATAAAACCAATAATAATGTTTAGTTCTTGGTTCTTAGGGTGCCTATACACGAGCAACAGGGTTGCTCTGAAATGTTGTAATTACAGCACTTTGAAGCAGACTTGATTAATCAATTAATCGAGTCTGCTGGAACATGGTAATTATCACACTCCACCAGACTCCAGTGTTTCATGTATCAATGTCTTCACACTTAAAAATGGTGGTGGGGGGCACTTGAACTAAAGCTCATTCGAGCACCATTTTTATGTGTGGGGATGCTGATGCACAAGACGCTCTGGACATTTTAATTAGAGTGGCTCTCAGAACCACTCTAATTGAAGCATACTCTTCCCTGCTCCTGGAGCACATGTATAAATGGCCTTACTGTCCAGCCAGCTTATGAATTTTGGTTCCAAGTTCACCTTTAAAAATGTGAGGTAGATTACATTTGAGCACGGGGACAGTGAGGTCAGAGGCACTGCACTGTGGTTGTTTTGTGAGAAATGTGCTCCTATTGGTTTGTGTATGTGCTTGTCTGCCCTTTATATTTTTTATATGAGAGTTCATTCTGGTGCATGGTTGCTGTTTAGTTTCATCCACATAGTTGACATGAGGGCACTTTGGTGCTTTGGATCAGGTATATCACATTTCGGGAAAGGCGTGAGTAGGAACCATGGATTCTGATGTTTTGTTTTGTGTTTTGTGCTTTGTTTTGTTTTATGTGGGGTGTTGATAGGTTAAGCATTTCTATGCTGTGTCCTACTTGATGTTTGTTGGGCAATGGAAAGTTTGCTGTTTGAAATCCCAAAGCAAAGGGCATGGGAAAATTTCTCTCAAGGTCTGATCTTTGTCAGGTATAAGCTGTAGTTGTTAGGTGATTCTTCTGATTGGCTCCACTGTGGGTTTGTAGGTGACCACCATGGGACGTGGTGGTATTTGAGGGTGCAGACAGAAGTGCTGTAACTGAGAACATTTCGTAAGATGCATTTTGAGTTACAACAATCCGCTAGACCAAACAGAGGTTCACTGTCGGTTCCAGTGGGGAGGGGAATCTAGCTGCTAGCTGTCAGCCTGAAGCCAGTTTCCCTTAGCAATGGGGTCCCTAGCTGATGCTGGAGGGTAGGATAGGTGAATTAGAGCTCCAGTTCACCCACCCTCCAGCAGGGGCTGAAAAAAACCCAGACTGAACTCCTTCCACGCCCTTTCCTCCTTCCCATTCTGAAAACAGCTTGAGGCTGGGAGGCAGTGCCGATGCAAGTTACAGAGGATGTTATGTTTTGAAATGTCTTCATCTGACCCCTCATGCAATGAAGGTTCAGCGTTTCACTTGATCAGCCATTTTTTAAACAGTTTGCAGCCATTCACTTGTTTTTGATCACAGCTGCAGACTGATTTCTGTGCCCAGATTGGACGAAAATTGTAATTTCTGCCTCTAATCTGAGGGCCTGGCTGTAAATAACTTTCTGGTGTGCTTGGTATGATTGGTAGTCTTGTTAAGAGCTAGATCATTGAGAACATAGGTATGGTGGTCTGTAGATTTTCTGTGTATAGTCAGTTGTAGGTTACCATCCTGAATATGGGTTGTGGTATCTAGAATGCTGATTTTCATGTAAGTGAATTCCAGAGAAAGTTTGATAAAGGGATGATGGTTGTTAAGCTTGTGGTAGAAGTCAATAAGTGAGTTCTCATGTCCAGTCCATATAATGTGTTTTAGGGTATTTCAATGTTAACCTACTTAAATGGTTACAGTCTCTCATGGGAACTGTAATTTGGATTCTTTCTGTTTTCATGTTCTTCTATGGGCTGGGTTCCTTGACTGAATTATGTATGTCATGACAGCCTGGCTGAATCTCAGTAGTGGGAGTCATATGACCCAAAGCAGATGTGGCTCAGCCAGGGAGCTCATCTCATAGGAAAGAATGACAACATGAGGCCCCAGGACTACTGCTCCCAGAAGGTGCTAAAGAAACTCAAAAGTGACACCAATCAATGTCAAATCAAGCAGAAAGAGAAATATATATATATATATATATATATATATAATGTGTGTGTGTGTGTGTGTGTGTGTGTGCGCACGCACGCACATGCATACATGCACAAACACACACACAATTTTTTGGAAGTTTCTGTTCCATGAACACTTTGTTACTTTGACAATTTTGCCCCCAATTATGATTAAAAATTTTCAGTATTCAAAATTTCCAAGGGACAGGAATTCTAATTTCAGTCAGCTTAATAACAGCTTTCCAAAATGATACAACAGCTTATCCTTTTTCTACACTTGCTGCTGAACTATATTCAACATTAGCTTTGCTTCAGTAATTGCTAACCCATGTTGTTATGAACTTTCAAGTTTAACTCAGCTCCAGATTCTGATTCCATTCTGCAGGAATGGATTTGCTTTGAAAAAAATATATATTTTCCTGCATTATTTGCATCACTGAAGTTAAAAATGAAGCTAATTCTAAACAAAATAGAACCTGGTTTCATTTATTTTCTTTGCCCAACCTAGATGAAGTACAAAGAGTAAATAGGTAGAAGAAATATTGAAACGTTAATTCAATTAAAAAAAAGAATCCATTTTAATCATAGTGGTGTTGTTGTAATAGCTGAACAGCAAACCATTTATTGGTTCATGCTGTTTGGGACCAAATTCTGTTCTCATTTGCAATTATGTAAATTCAAAGTAACTCAGCCAGATTTAGTGGATTTAATACTGATGCAGTCATGTAGCATTTAGCATCTGTTAATATTCTGTTCAGAATATCCTTTTAAACTTCATGTTGGGGAGAGATTTTTCTGGAAACTTCTGTAGTTGTCAAATGGAAACTCAACAGTTATGAACATATGGCACAGGGCACCGATTTTTGGGGGGTTTTTTTAAAGTAAAATTGCAAACTGAAATGAACTCGCCAGAGCCCACTGTCAAGCTATTGAGGCTATAAGTCATTCTCAGATAGCATTACTAAGATAACAAAAATGCGTGTGCTTATTTTCAAGTACTGTGTTTGGAGAACAAGCACAGCACGGCTGTCATATGAACAGCCTGGTTGCCTGCTCTGTAGAAGGTTTTATTTTCCAAGGCAGCCCCCTCCCTCCACCTATACTTACTCACTTGCCCCTTTCTCTCTGAAAATAAATCAATTTCATCTGCTGTAGTTGATTTCTTTCTTCTCTCGCCTCTGTCTTTCAGTCTCACTCTCTCTTTGTAAGCCTGTTTCCACTGCACCATATGGCAGCTGAGAGAAGGGGAGAGCAATAATCTAGCTCTTAACAAAAGAGGCTGTGGTGTCAAAGAGGCTCATGAATGCATGAGACACATTCATGTATAGAGAACTGCCTCCAGCCCTGTCAGGAAGGACTAAAGAGAAGGCTGATAGACCTGACATCGCTTTAGAGTAAAAAACAGCAGCAGTTCTCTCTGCAGCTCATCTCCTTCTCCCTCCCTCCTTTTGGTCTGGTGCCAAAATCCTATTAGCTCTATTAATGACGTAAGACACAGAATCAAAGTGTGCGACACAACGAGAAATTAAATCAGGCCAACTTAGTTCCTCACTGTCACTTGTGTCAAACTAAAATCATACCATTGAAAAATATATCATAAGCATTAATAGTGTATCCAAGAGTAAATAAGCAAATCCCAATTTGGGATTGAACATTTTTACATCTTTTCTACCACTACACAAGGAGCCGGTGCCTGTGCCTGTTGATCTGGAGCAGAACCCACAATGCAAAAAGTCAACACCCTAAGGAAGCCTACAAACAAAGTATTTTAAAGTATTCTACATGCAGTTGTGATTATTTTGCCAAGCCAGTTAGTTGAGCATGCCAGTTTTAAAATAGAGGCCAGGGATCTTGAGGTTGGAAAATGAAATCAACATCATAGAGTGTGTGCAGTATGGAAATATACTACATACTAGATAAGAAATATACTTAAAAATATAAGAAACATGGACTATCATGTATAAGGCCTACATTTTATGGGTGTGTTCCTTTCTTTCTCCCAGGTGTTTATGCGTACATCTTTCAGCAGAATAATTCCACAATGTAGATTCACAATTTCTTTACAGGAAAAGCTAACACAGTGTTGGAGGAACAGCTGCAGATACTAGACTTCGTAAAGGCATATAAATTCAGTACATGGGGCTAAAAAGATACTGTTATTGTATAATCGAATATGACAATATATATTTCTAACTACTGTCTTATTGGATTTAGTCAAAATAATGTTACTGCATTTCTTTCAATGAAATGAAGATACAGCAAACTGTATCATTAATGCAGTCTAGTCCCCAAAAAAGGCCTCAAATCACAAAACTCTTGTTTCCCTGGGGTTATTTAAAGGAACCTGGGCAAACTTCCAAATGCTGGTATCTGTGACCTTTTACAAGAACTCAACAATAACAGTCCCCTATGAAATAAATCAATGAACATGTGTATAGTACTTCAGCAGTGACATGAAAGTTTCAACATGATATTGTAACAACACAGTGGAATCTAATCCACAAAGCTTGGGTCTGGAAGATTTTACTGCTTATGTGGCATGTAACTTTCTCAAATATGTTTAACATTTACAGTGGAAACTTTTCTAACAGAGCAGTCTCTCACTTCAAATCTGTCTCTTCGTGTTTGATCTAAAAGTAAGACTATTATGTTGGATTAATGTAAAGCTCTATTTAAAGCCATGTTTTGTAGCAACTTTTTAATACACATAATATTAAGTAAAAGAGAAAAAGAAGATTCAACAAGAGCTTCTCATTAATTAAAAACATCAACAATTCTGTTACAAATCTTGTATTATCCTCTAGTTACCATTTTAAATGCACTTCATTAGCTACAGTAGCAACTTCTGTAAATGCTTTTATTTTTGCCAAGGAGGACAGCTTCTGTAAATGGCTCTAAAGTGTTAATTATATCTGTTGGACTCTGTAAAACTTAAATACTGTTTGGTTCCCTGAGCTATAGCAGCTATGTTTTTAAGCCTTCATCTGCCAGGCTGACTCTTGTGGAGGAGACCCTCTGTAGACTGAACGGAAAGCAAGGAACAATGCAGCCATTCAGGCTCTCCTATTCATTGCAACCACATCTGTTTACATGGCCTGTGCCCACTTCTGAAAGGGTTTGTCCTCCTACCTCCATTTTATCTCACACAACACTGAATGGCTGGCGGCTTGGTAGCTTTTCTTCTGAAGAGCTGCAGTTTCAAATGTATTTTATGAGACGAAGCTGCAAGACTGTCTAATAATAACATTTGGACTTTTCTCTAGTCCAGTTTGAGTTTTAGTGTAATCTGAGAACAACTGTAAAGTTTCTAAAACTGTATATTAGTTTCAAAATAAATTTTAACAATAGATTAAATGTCAGTTTGTAGAAGAAGTGTTTTCAATTTAATTCTCTTGTTGCAAATTATTGTGAGGGTTTATTCAATGATAAAATAGTGCTCTATTTCAAATGTTTTAAGTAAAATTTTGACAGAAGGGAAACAAAGTGCTTTTTGCTCTGAAGCTATATAACGTAATAGCACATTTGGTGTCTGCACTCCAGATTCCTAATTATAATTAATAGCTTCTTTAGACATATTTTAAGTACAGTACAGTCTTAGTTTATTTAGAATCACGTTCTGTCATCTGATTAGTACCTTGTTCAGTGAATAAGTTATTAAAACCAACATAATTATTTTCTAATACATTTTTGTAATCATGGTGAAATCTATCCTTTAACAAGGAATTCATTCCAGAAGTTTTCCCTCAGGTACAACTTCCACTGATATGGTAATTTCATATGATTTGCAAAGAGCTGAGCACTCTAAAATCATGTTGAAGTCAGCGGTGTCAGTAGATGTTCAGAATCAGGTATTCATGTCTTGAGAATCATAAATCTAGGAGAAAAATCCTGCCCTCATGTTAGACTGTGTAAGTCTAGATCCACTAAGTCTAAATCCACTGAACTCAGTAGGTGAGATGCTGCTGCACAGTGGTTACTGAGCATTTATTTAGTACTTGTATAAGCAAGTACTAAATAAATGCACAGTACCCAGAGTTACTGTGCAGTAGCACCAGCAAATGTCTTTTAAGTAAGCAGCAACAGGGAGATGGGGACAGCGAAGAGGGAGAATCAAACAGGACAGTTTACCAGCAGTTTTCTAGTCAGTTCACTGACCAGTATGCTGCCCCCCTCTTTGAAGGGTAGCCTGAAACGTAAGATTCTTTTTTTTTAACATGTAATTAGGACTGACTAACTTCATATTTTAGCAGCTAAAACTCAGTAGCTAGACAAGGACCTAAGCCCCTGGTTTAACTAGAGTCCAGAGCTAGGGGGAGTTTGCTTGGAAACTCTCTCACACATTCCTTCACTGGAAGTTTGTTGAGAGGAAAGAGGTTGTTGGAAAAAGGGAACCCTTCCGATCAAGGAATAGCAAACAGGCCAGCTCCAGAGGATTTTGCTAAGGAAGTTCTGCTTGGAAAGAGAGGCATGAAGTGAGAGGCAGCAGATTAGAAGACCTAGAGGACATTGCAATATCAGAGCCACTGACACTTCCAGCTCTTCATCTGCTTCCACCTGTGAGGTGGCTGTCCAGGCAGGACCACACACTGTTGAAGCTTCCACCCAGTCCCGGTTTGGTGCTGTACAGACTGTGGCTTGCAGATTCCTTCCAGTGTCAGCCAGGTGAGGGAGTACCTGTAATGTTAAAGGTGCCTTCTGGTAGTGTCCCTTGGAGAGAAGGCGAGAGAGCTACAAGAGGTACCTCTAAAGGCATTGAGGCATCCTCTGCCATGAGGACTTCATCTGGAGGAAACCTCTAGGAATATGGTAGAAGGACTGCAAGAGGTGGTGCTACAAAAGGGAGAAGGCATGGGCTCCTAGGAAGGTGGAGGCTGGAAGCTTGTATCTTCTGGCAGCAAGAAGTCATCATCCCCAAGGGTTTGTCTGGAGGACAGATATGGAGAGCTAGCAACAGAGAAGGAGGAGACCATTCCATTGGTGGAAGAGGCCAGGCTGGGAATCCCTAAGGTGGGAAGGATGGAGACCACTGCCAAGAAGAGGAAGTGGTGGGTGGTTGTCATTGGAGACTCCATTCTGCATGAGACAGAAGGATCCATCTGCTGGCCTGACCTGTTGTCTCAGGAGGTCAGATATGAGATGTCACAGAAGGATTACTGAGACTCATCTGACCCTCTATCTACAACCTCATGCTGTTCATTCATGTGGGCAATAATAATGCCAGTGGTGACCCTGAGCAGATCAAGAGTAACTACAGGGATCTGGGTGCAAGGTTAAAGGGGATGGGGGCACAGGTCATGTTCTCCTCAATTCTGCCAGACAAGGGGAAGGATTCTGGCATGGCTGTGCAGATGGTATCACCAGCAGGGATTTGGCTTCTTCACCCATGGGATACTGTTCCAAAAAGAAGGATTTCTAGGAAGAGATGGGATCCATCTGACAAAGAAAGGGACAAGCATCTTCACAGATAGGTTTGTGAACCTAGCAAGGAAGGCTTTAAACTCGGTTTGACAGGGGATAGAGAACAAAGCCCTCAGGTAAATGCAGAAGTGAGGGAGCTGGAGGAAGCAGAAGCAGGAGGGGACAACAGGGAGGGCCTCATTCTTCCTGAGAAAGTAGGGCAATTGGTTAGTCATCTCAGCTGTCTGTACACGAATGCATGGAGTCTAGGAAACAAGCAGGAAGAATTGGAAGTCAAGGAACTATGATGTGATTGGAATAACAGAGCAGGCGGGATACCTTGCATAACTGGAGCACTGTCATGGATGGGTACAAACTTTTCAGGAAGAACAGGCAGGGTAGAAGATAAGGAGGAGTTGTGCTATATGTAAAAGAGCCCTATGATTGCTCAGAGATTTAGTATAAAACTGGAGATAAATCTGTTGAAATTCTCTGGGTTAAGGTTAGAGGGGAAAGCAACAAGGGTGATGTTGTGGTGGGTATGTGCTATAAGCCACCTGACCAGGAGGATGAGATAGATGAGGCTTTCTTCAGACAACTAGCAGAAGTTTCCAGATTATGGGCCCTGGTTGTCATGGGGAACTTCAATCACCCTGACATCTGCTGGGAGGGCAACACAGCAGTGCACAGGCAATTCAGGAAGTTTTTGGAGAGGGTTGGGGACAACTTCCAGGTGCAAGTGTTGGAGAGACCAACTAGGGACCATGCTCTTCTTGAGCTACTGCTCACAAACAGGGAAAAATTGGTGGGGGATGTCGAAGTAGATGGCACCTTGGCAGCAGTGACCACCAGATGATTGAGTTCAGGATCTTGACAAAAGAAAGGAAGGATAGCAGCAGAGTAAGGACCCTGGACATCAAAAAAAGCAGACTTGGATTCCCTCAGGGAACTGATGGGCAGGATCCCCTAGGAGACCAGTCTGAGGGAGAAAGGAGTCCAGGAGAGCTGGTTATATTTTAAAGAAACCTTACTGAGGGCACAGATACAAACCTGCCTGATGTGCAGGAAGAATAGAAAATGTGGCAAGTGACCAGCTTGGCTTAGCAGAGAACTCTTCAGTGAGCTTAAACGTAAAAAAGGAAGCTTACGGGAAGTAGAAGTGTGGACAAGCAACTTGGGAAGAGTATTTGCTCAGGCATGCAGGGATAAAGTCAGGAAGGCCAAAGCACAACTAGAGTTGCAGCTAGCAAGGATCATGAAGGATAACAAGAAGAGTTTCTACAAGTATGATAGCAACAAGAGGAAGGTCAGGGAAAGTGTGGGTCTCTTCCTGAATGGGGGAAGCAACATAGTGACAGATGATGAGGAAGAGCCTAAAGTATGCAATGCCTTTTTTACTTCAGTCTACACAGGCAAGGTCAGCTCCCAGACTACTGCACCAGTCGGCACAGTTCGGGGAGAAGGTGAGCAGCCCTCAGTGGTGAAAGAACAGGTTAGGGACTATTTAGAAAAGCTGGATGTGTAGCAGTTGATGGGGCCAGATGCAATGTATCCAGGGTGCTGAGGGAGTTGACTGATGTGATTGCAAAGTTGTTGGTCAGTATCTTTGAAAACTCCTGGTGATTGGCAGAATAATAATCAATGGCTCAATGTGGAGCTGGCAGCAGATTTCAAGTGCAGTGCCCCAGGGGTTGGTCCTGGGGCTGGTTTTGTTCAATATCTTCATTAACAATCTGGAAGATGTTATGGACTGCATCTTCAACAAGTTCATGGATGACACCAAGCTGTGGGGTATAGCAGGTACACTGGAGGGTAGGGCTAGTACTCAGAGTGACCTAGACAAATTGGAGGGTTGGGACCAAAAAATGAGGTGCAACCAGGACAAGTGCAAAGTCCTGGATTTAGGATGGAAGAATCCCATGCACCACTACATCCCTGGGGACTGACTGGCTAAGCAGCAGTTCTGCAGAAAAGGACCTGGGGGTTATAGTGGACAACAAGCTAGGTATGAGTCAGTAGTGTACCCTTATTGCCAAAAGGCTAATGGCATACTGGGCTGAATTAGTAGGAGCATTGCCAGCAGATCAAGGGAAGTAATTATTCTACTGTATTCTGAACTGATGAGGCCACATCTCAAGTACTGTGGCCACTTTTGGGCACCCACTGTAGAAAAGATGTGGACAGAGTACAGGAGAGAGTAACAAAATGGTTCAGGAGCTGGGGCACATGACTTACGAGGAAAGGTTGAGGGAATTGGGTTCATTTAGTTTGCAGAAGAGAAGAGTGAGAGGGGATTTGATAGCAGTCTTTAACTATCTGAAGTGTGGTTCCAAAGAGGATGGAGCTAGACTGTTTTCTGTGGTGGTAGATGACAGGACAAGGAGCAATGGTCTCAACTTGCAGCAAGGGAGGTTTAAGCTGGATATTAGGAAAAAACTTTCACATCAGGAGGGTGGTGAAGCACTGGAACAGGTTACCTAGAGAGGTGGTGGATTCTGCATCCTTGGAGACTTTTAAGGCCTGGCTTGAAAAAGCCCTGGCTGGAATGATCTAGTTGGAGATGACCCTGCTTTGAGCAGGAGGTTGGACTAGGTGACCTCCTGAGGTTCCTTCCAACTCTAATTTTCTATGATTCTATGACACTACTGCGCAGCAACCTAATAATATTATGCAGTAGCCTATTAGTACAGTCCATGCTGTGACGCACTATTGCACAATATTGTTAAGCTACTGCACAGTCAGTGTCTTTTGTAGACATGCCCAGGGACTGCATAATGAATCAACTGAGGAAAATCCACCTAATGAGTGTATTAACTAGAAGCGAACTCAATAGAGGGAAAGTGAATCGCAATATATAATCATGCCATAAATTAATATATTTGTAACTGTATAGATACTCACATTGTGATATTGCCATGTCTGGCTTCATGGTATAACAGCATACTGTGCATAGAATGATGAAAAATTCCTTTTCGTGAGAGAAGAAAAACAAAAGCTTTTAAAAAGTCAATTGTTTCTCTTTCTCTAAAAAGTATAGGTCGGTAGAAAACCAGATTGAGGTGAAATGGTACAGAAGAGGTGAGAAGAAAAGCAGAAATGATTAAACCATGTATGCACCTCTGTGTTCTTGTTGTCTCTGAATCACTGCTAATCTGCTGCCTGCTTAGTGTTTGTCTGAGGAGACCTAGCAGTTCGTGTAGTTCTGAACCTTCCTTCTTGCTTCCAGCTGACAAACTGCATTAAAGGACAACTACGAATTCACTATATATTTTCCTGATGTTATACTGTAGTTGCCACAGTGGGATTATATCATTGTAAATGCAAGGAGAGGTTAACTGTACTCTAAGAAAATTTGAAAATCCTTGTAATACCATGAGTAGCAAAGGCAAAATGTGTTTTAAAATGAATAATTAAAAAAAATAATTTTGCTTGATGGCTAGTATAATTTTTGTGAACTATTTAAAATGCTAACTAATGTCTGGATTATACTATTTAGACCCCGCTTCTCATTTCAGGTCATATTGCCCTAAAGGTGATGTGTGTAAGGGACCAGGACAAAGGTAGTCTTGCCTACTGTTTAGGCTCCCAAAGGAAAGCTGGGCCCAGGGCAGGATCAATCAAAGGGCAAGAGCTGTACACCAAAGCCAGAGAGAGATCCAAAAGCTGAGTCTGTGACGCAATCCAGAGCCAGGATCCAGGGGTCAGATGCTGAATACTAATCTAGGGGGCAGTTTACAGGGCAAAGTCCAAAAACAGAGCCAAACCAGGGTCAGGAGCCAGGGAACAGAACCACAGGGAAATCCAAAGCCCATTCTGATTCAGAGTGTGGCCTGAAGTGTACTACCCGAGGTCGTATGAGCCAGTGACACAAGGAAGGAACTGAAACCATAAATGAGTCAAAGCTTTATGCAGAAGCATTTATGCTAAGACATGAACCAATAAATTAAAAATATAAATTCAAATACATTCAAAGATAAGCCTCCTGCTTCATCGGGGTGGAGGCCAGGAGGGAGGCAGGGGAGGGAGGGAAGGGGATAGGGGGGCGGAGGCGGTAGTTTCTGGGGTACCCTTTACTTACAAAAAGTGATCTTCACCATAAAAAGGTTGGAGACCACTGACTTAAACAGTTAAAACCAAATATTACATTGTATATGGTAGTAGCAGCTGTTATCTGAAATATTATGAATAAATAAGCAGCACACATTTGGGAAAGACCAACAATTCTTCATTGAATGTTGTGGTATACAGATTCTGAATGTATGGGTCTTCAGGATCATTGGTGGTATCTAAAAATAAGGGTGACATCCTTAGGATTTTTTCCATTGACTTCAATGGACAAGGTTTTCAAATTAAAAGTGTGAGATTTACAAAGCAAACATTTATCATAACTGTGGCAGGGTGGCTCTCCAGGGGTGGCCATGAAGCCCCTGGAGTCCCTGCAGCCCTTACTTTGTGGGAAATCACCCCTTCAGTTTCCTGCTGTGCCTTGATGTCTGTACTTTTATGAGGAAGGCTCCCAGGGCTTTCCAAATTGTTCTCTCAAATGACCACCAGGTGCTCATGGTCACTGCCTTAGGGGCTAATTGTATGTCTGTTCCTTCCATACACCATGCCCCACGCCTTGCAGATGGCATCCTCATTGATGTTCTCTTTCACTTAGCCCTGTCTCAATAGGCTCTTGGACCCTCATTGGTCCCACACTCCCAGCCCCTCAATCTGGACTCTGGACCCATCCCTGAGTCCCTAGGAACCTTCTTCTCCCCTTAGTTTCTCCCCAAACCTCCAGACTGTTTCTTGCTGTACTTTCCAAGCTGACCTTCTGGAACTGAAGCCATCCTGCTGAGCAGGCTCTAAGATGCTAGTGCTAGCTGCACGCAGGTCTGGGCTTATATCTTACCTCAGCCTAGCCTTTCTTCAGGATCAAATGACTCCATAATCAACCCTGGACATACTTGCAGGCTGCCCCCGCACTAGCCTGCCTGCTTCTTACAGTGGCAACCCCAAAGCCCCCTGCCACAGTAACCTCAAGAGTCTGACTTAAAACATAAGAGAAAATGAAATATTTTAGTATCTACTGTATAAATCATATACCATACTGCAACTGTCTTCCATTGTTAGACACCACAAGGCAAGTAATAGAGCAAGGGAAAAAAGCATGGGATTGTAGAAAAAAATCAGATCATTAAACTCAACTCTAGCATTTTCTCTTTCGCTTTTGTCTTGCAGAGAGGACAAAATGTTGTTTTCATTGAACAAGAGAGGTGGAAGAATTAAGGTTTATTGTATAAAGTAAGTCAGGTTGTAGCAAACTGTAATTCCAAACTGCAGGTAGGTTTTTAGAATGGAAATGGTGATATCTAAGAGTACATTGTACAATATCTTTGGTAGTTAGAGACAGGACTCAGTTTTTAACTTTCACTGTTTGTTTTTCTTTCTGACTTTTTTCTTTTATATAATCAAATGTCATGCAGCATTAGTGATTTTAATGATTGTTTTACTGTGGACCATAACCTTTAAATTGTATTGCACGTAACCCCATCAAAGTAGATATACTGCTTTGGAAGTGTGTCAAATCCATATATTTGCAGCCACTATTGAAGTCCTTTATTTATCAGCAGAAAGATTCTGCATGGACAGGAAAAATGCAGGCTTCTCAACATTTCCTTACTAATGTAAATCAGTCCTGACTGCAGTTGGTGAAGACTGACAAAGTTGTTCAGTCACCATGTGGCCTCTCCAGTGAGATTTGCAAAAAGGCTGTCACTTAATGAAAATTGTGGTCATGCTTATATGATACGAACATGTGTTTCGCTAAGATATTACTGAAGACAAAAATAAAGCTCGGCAAAAAAAATTAATTTCCCTTTCCTGAAAGTTGCAGCTGGAGGTCAATTGAAACTACTAGCAAATCCATGTTATTTTTTTTCAAATTCCTGTTACAGGGGGAAAAAAACCCACACAACCTCAGAAAGATAGTTAAAATAACAAGAAACATTTTTATTTCAACATTTGTGAAAAATAAACATTTGTTGCTTCATTTCAGAATGGCATTTCAGTTTGAAATATACCTTCATTTAATAATAAGCAGTTACAGAACACAAAATTAAATGAAACATTTTGGGTCAAATGGTGCATTTCATTTGACCCAGACTGAATGATTTTATTTGACTAGGCTCAATTATTTATGCAGCTGTATTCACCAAAGCACTGAAGAGCCACCAGAGCTGGTGGCAATTTTTGACTTTTGACTACAATTATATGTACTGTAAGTAAAGCACCTTTGGGATATCTGCTATTTACATGGATTGTATATGAATCTTCAGTATAGGGTGAAAGACTATCTTGTTACTAATCCCTTGAGACAGCGGTTGTCAACTGGGAGTATGTGTACCCCCAGGGGTACTTAGAAAAGCTGTAGGGAGTATGCAGGGGTAGGCAGGCAAATGGAGATGAAGCATGCCCCAGGGTGTGGCAGCTGTATCTCCCCGTGCGCCTTCCCATACTTTGCTTCTTACCTCGGAGAGGGGGAGGAGGAGAGGCATGCTGGGTGCCGCCAGCCCCACACAGTACACTGTAGTGCCTCCCTGCCCCCCACCTCAGCTCGCCTTCTGTACCTACTCCCAGGAACAGGGCTGGGGAGGCAAGAGCAGCGGTGCCTCTCTGCAGGCCACACACACGCTGCCTGGATGGCCAGAAGGGGGGCTGTGTGGGGTGCTCGCATGCAGCCACCACCATCACCACCACCACCCTCCACCACCACCGCTGCCGCACCCCATACCACTTTCTCATATCTGGTTGCATGTGCAGCTCCACAGGCTGGTGATGGGTGACATGCAGTTAGCCAGGTACAAGGCCCATCAGCAGCCTGCGGAGCTGCACGTGTGACCGGCCATGAGAAAGTGGCGCGGGGTGGTGATGGCGGTGGTGGTGGCGGCCACTGCTGCATGCAACCCCATCCCACCCCTTCCCCCCCCCCACCCCTTTCCTGATGGGGGTGGGGTATGTGTGTGTGTTTCTGCATCTGCATGTGTCTGTCTGCTTCTGTGTGTGTACATGTGTATGTCTGTGTTTGCATCTGTGTGTGTGTTTCTGCATGTGTGTCTGTGTCTGAGTCTTTGTGTGTGTGTGTGTCTGCATCTGTGCGTGTCTGCATGTGTGGCTGTGTCTGCACCTGTGTCTGCATCTTTGTGTGTGTCTGTGTGTCTGTCCCCTGCTCACCTGGCAGCAGCAGGCACATGGCATCATGCAGCTCTTGGAGCAGTGGCAGTGGAGTGCAGAGTCCAGTCAGCAGCAGCAGCTGCCTCTGCCTCACGCACAGATCTGGGGGACACATACCTCCTGGGCCTTTGTCAGGGTGCACGTGGCAGCTGCCCCTTCCCAACATGCCCCTCGGACAAAACGCTCTTGTGGCTCCCCCCTC